>NW_028153820.1:10000-27185 GCF_964211835.1 Anser anser
AAACATAACCCTAACCGCAACAAGAAGCTGAACCCGAGTTAGACCCGAAAAAACACGTACGGTGCCACTTTCTGCCATCAAAAAGTGCTCTCAGCGGAAGCCTTTGGGTACACCTGAACTCCCTGGGGGAGCCTTTACGCAACCCCACACTCAACAGGACTCTGCGTCTTCACTCTTTCCTAACAACCCTAAACATAACCCTAACCGCAACAAGAAGCTGAACCCGAGTTAGACCCGAAAAAACACGTACGGTGCCACTTTCTGCCATCAAAAAGTGCTCTCAGCGGAAGCCTTTGGGTACACCTGAACTCCCTGGGGGAGCCTTTACGCAACCCCACACTCAACAGGACTCTGCGTCTTCACTCTTTCCTAACAACCCTAAACATAACCCTAACCGCAACAAGAAGCTCAACCCGAGTTAGACCCGAAAAAACACGTACGGTGCCACTTTCTGCCATCAAAAAGTGCTCTCAGCGGAAGCCTTTGGGTACACCTGAACTCCCTGGGGGAGCCTTTACGCAACCCCACACTCAACAGGACTCTGCGTCTTCACTCTTTCCTAACAACCCTAAACATAACCCTAACCGCAACAAGAAGCTCAACCCGAGTTAGACCCGAAAAAACACGTACGGTGCCACTTTCTGCCATCAAAAAGTGCTCTCAGCGGAAGCCTTTGGGTACACCTGAACTCCCTGGGGGAGCCTTTACGCAACCCCACACTCAACAGGACTCTGCGTCTTCACTCTTTCCTAACAACCCTAAACATAACCCTAACCGCAACAAGAAGCTGAACCCGAGTTAGACCCGAAAAAACACGTACGGTGCCACTTTCTGCCATCAAAAAGTGCTCTCAGCGGAAGCCTTTGGGTACACCTGAACTCCCTGGGGGAGCCTTTATGCAACCCCACACTCAACAGGACTCTGCGTCTTCACTCTTTCCTAACAACCCTAAACATAACCCTAACCGCAACAAGAAGCTCAACCCGAGTTAGACCCGAAAAAACACGTACGGTGCCACTTTCTGCCATCAAAAAGTGCTCTCAGCGGAAGCCTTTGGGTACACCTGAACTCCCTGGGGGAGCCTTTACGCAACCCCACACTCAACAGGACTCTGCGTCTTCACTCTTTCCTAACAACCCTAAACATAACCCTAACCGCAACAAGAAGCTCAACCCGAGTTAGACCCGAAAAAACACGTACGGTGCCACTTTCTGCCATCAAAAAGTGCTCTCAGCGGAAGCCTTTGGGTACACCTGAACTCCCTGGGGGAGCCTTTACGCAACCCCACACTCAACAGGACTCTGCGTCTTCACTCTTTCCTAACAACCCTAAACATAACCCTAACCGCAACAAGAAGCTGAACCCGAGTTAGACCCGAAAAAACACGTACGGTGCCACTTTCTGCCATCAAAAAGTGCTCTCAGCGGAAGCCTTTGGGTACACCTGAACTCCCTGGGGGAGCCTTTACGCAACCCCACACTCAACAGGACTCTGCGTCTTCACTCTTTCCTAACAACCCTAAACATAACCCTAACCGCAACAAGAAGCTGAACCCGAGTTAGACCCGAAAAAACACGTACGGTGCCACTTTCTGCCATCAAAAAGTGCTCTCAGCGGAAGCCTTTGGGTACACCTGAACTCCCTTGGGGGGAGCCTTTACGCAACCCCACACTCAACAGGACTCTGCGTCTTCACTCTTTCCTAACAACCCTAAACATAACCCTAACCGCAACAAGAAGCTGAACCCGAGTTAGACCCGAAAAAACACGTACGGTGCCACTTTCTGCCATCAAAAAGTGCTCTCAGCGGAAGCCTTTGGGTACACCTGAACTCCCTGGGGGAGCCTTTACGCAACCCCACACTCAACAGGACTCTGCGTCTTCACTCTTTCCTAACAACCCTAAACATAACCCTAACCGCAACAAGAAGCTGAACCCGAGTTAGACCCGAAAAAACACGTACGGTGCCACTTTCTGCCATCAAAAAGTGCTCTCAGCGGAAGCCTTTGGGTACACCTGAACTCCCTGGGGGAGCCTTTACGCAACCCCACACTCAACAGGACTCTGCGTCTTCACTCTTTCCTAACAACCCTAAACATAACCCTAACCGCAACAAGAAGCTCAACCCGAGTTAGACCCGAAAAAACACGTACGGTGCCACTTTCTGCCATCAAAAAGTGCTCTCAGCGGAAGCCTTTGGGTACACCTGAACTCCCTGGGGGAGCCTTTACGCAACCCCACACTCAACAGGACTCTGCGTCTTCACTCTTTCCTAACAACCCTAAACATAACCCTAACCGCAACAAGAAGCTGAACCCGAGTTAGACCCGAAAAAACACGTACGGTGCCACTTTCTGCCATCAAAAAGTGCTCTCAGCGGAAGCCTTTGGGTACACCTGAACTCCCTGGGGGAGCCTTTACGCAACCCCACACTCAACAGGACTCTGCGTCTTCACTCTTTCCTAACAACCCTAAACATAACCCTAACCGCAACAAGAAGCTGAACCCGAGTTAGACCCGAAAAAACACGTACGGTGCCACTTTCTGCCATCAAAAAGTGCTCTCAGCGGAAGCCTTTGGGTACACCTGAACTCCCTGGGGGAGCCTTTACGCAACCCCACACTCAACAGGACTCTGCGTCTTCACTCTTTCCTAACAACCCTAAACATAACCCTAACCGCAACAAGAAGCTGAACCCGAGTTAGACCCGAAAAAACACGTACGGTGCCACTTTCTGCCATCAAAAAGTGCTCTCAGCGGAAGCCTTTGGGTACACCTGAACTCCCTGGGGGAGCCTTTACGCAACCCCACACTCAACAGGACTCTGCGTCTTCACTCTTTCCTAACAACCCTAAACATAACCCTAACCGCAACAAGAAGCTGAACCCGAGTTAGACCCGAAAAAACACGTACGGTGCCACTTTCTGCCATCAAAAAGTGCTCTCAGCGGAAGCCTTTGGGTACACCTGAACTCCCTGGGGGAGCCTTTACGCAACCCCACACTCAACAGGACTCTGCGTCTTCACTCTTTCCTAACAACCCTAAACATAACCCTAACCGCAACAAGAAGCTGAACCCGAGTTAGACCCGAAAAAACACGTACGGTGCCACTTTCTGCCATCAAAAAGTGCTCTCAGCGGAAGCCTTTGGGTACACCTGAACTCCCTGGGGGAGCCTTTACGCAACCCCACACTCAACAGGACTCTGCGTCTTCGCTCTTTCCTAACAACCCTAAACATAACCCTAACCGCAACAAGAAGCTGAACCCGAGTTAGACCCGAAAAAACACGTACGGTGCCACTTTCTGCCATCAAAAAGTGCTCTCAGCGGAAGCCTTTGGGTACACCTGAACTCCCTGGGGGAGCCTTTACGCAACCCCACACTCAACAGGACTCTGCGTCTTCACTCTTTCCTAACAACCCTAAACATAACCCTAACCGCAACAAGAAGCTGAACCCGAGTTAGACCCGAAAAAACACGTACGGTGCCACTTTCTGCCATCAAAAAGTGCTCTCAGCGGAAGCCTTTGGGTACACCTGAACTCCCTGGGGGAGCCTTTACGCAACCCCACACTCAACAGGACTCTGCGTCTTCACTCTTTCCTAACAACCCTAAACATAACCCTAACCGCAACAAGAAGCTGAACCCGAGTTAGACCCGAAAAAACACGTACGGTGCCACTTTCTGCCATCAAAAAGTGCTCTCAGCGGAAGCCTTTGGGTACACCTGAACTCCCTGGGGGGGCCTTTACGCAACCCCACACTCAACAGGACTCTGCGTCTTCACTCTTTCCTAACAACCCTAAACATAAGCCTAACCGCAACAAGAAGCTGAACCCGAGTTAGACCCGAAAAAACACGTACGGTGCCACTTTCTGCCATCAAAAAGTGCTCTCAGCGGAAGCCTTTGGGAACACCTGAACTCCCTGGGGGAGCCTTTACGCAACCCCACACTCAACAGGACTCTGCGTCTTCACTCTTTCCTAACAACCCTAAACATAACCCTAACCGCAACAAGAAGCTGAACCCGAGTTAGACCCGAAAAAACACGTACGGTGCCACTTTCTGCCATCCAAAAGTGCTCTCAGCGGAAGCCTTTGGGTACACCTGAACTCCCTGGGGGAGCCTTTACGCAACCCCACACTCAACAGGACTCTGCGTCTTCACTCTTTCCTAACAACCCTAAACATAACCCTAACCGCAACAAGAAGCTGAACCCGAGTTAGACCCGAAAAAACACGTACGGTGCCACTTTCTGCCATCAAAAAGTGCTCTCAGCGGAAGCCTTTGGGTACACCTGAACTCCCTGGGGGAGCCTTTACGCAACCTCACACTCAACAGGACTCTGCGTCTTCACTCTTTCCTAACAACCCTAAACATAACCCTAACCGCAACAAGAAGCTGAACCCGAGTTAGACCCGAAAAAACACGTACGGTGCCACTTTCTGCCATCAAAAAGTGCTCTCAGCGGAAGCCTTTGGGTACACCTGAACTCCCTGGGGGAGCCTTTACGCAACCCCGCACTCAACAGGACTCTGCGTCTTCACTCTTTCCTAACAACCCTAAACATAACCCTAACCGCAACAAGAAGCTGAACCCGAGTTAGACCCGAAAAAACACGTACAGTGCCACTTTCTGCCATCAAAAAGTGCTCTCAGCGGAAGCCTTTGGGTACACCTGAACTCCCTGGGGGAGCCTTTACGCAACCCCACACTCAACAGGACTCTGCGTCTTCACTCTTTCCTAACAACCCTAAACATAACCCTAACCGCAACAAGAAGCTCAACCCGAGTTAGACCCGAAAAAACACGTACGGTGCATCTTTCTGCCATCAAAAAGTGCTCTCAGCGGAAGCCTTTGGGTACACCTGAACTCCCTGGGGGAGCCTTTACACAACCACGCACTCAACAGGACTCTGCGTCTTCACTCTTTCCTAACAACCCTAAACATAACCCTAACCGCAACAAGAAGCTGAACCCGAGTTAGACCCGAAAAAACACGTACGGTGCCACTTTCTGCCATCAAAAAGTGCTCTCAGCGGAAGCCTTTGGGTACACCTGAACTCCCTGGGGGAGCCTTTACGCAACCCCACACTCAACAGGACTCTGCGTCTTCACTCTTTCCTAACAACCCTAAACATAACCCTAACCGGAACAAGAAGCTGAACCCGAGTTAGACCCGAAAAAACACGTACGGTGCCACTTTCTGCCATCAAAAAGTGCTCTCAGCGGAAGCCTTTGGGTACACGTGAACTCCCTGGGGGAGCCTTTACGCAACCCCACACTCAACAGGACTCTGCGTCTTCACTCTTTCCTAACAACCCTAAACATAACCCTAACCGCAACAAGAAGCTGAACCCGAGTTAGACCCGAAAAAACACGTACGGTGCCACTTTCTGCCATCCAAAAGTGCTCTCAGCGGAAGCCTTTGGGTACACCTGAACTCCCTGGGGGAGCCTTTACGCAACCCCACACTCAACAGGACTCTGCGTCTTCACTCTTTCCTAACAACCCTAAACATAACCCTAACCGCAACAAGAAGCTGAACCCGAGTTAGACCCGAAAAAACACGTACGGTGCCACTTTCTGCCATCAAAAAGTGCTCTCAGCGGAAGCCTTTGGGTACACCTGAACTCCCTGGGGGAGCCTTTACGCAACCCCACACTCAACAGGACTCTGCGTCTTCACTCTTTCCTAACAACCCTAAACATAAGCCTAACCGCAACAAGAAGCTGAACCCGAGTTAGACCCGAAAAAACACGTACGGTGCCACTTTCTGCCATCAAAAAGTGCTCTCAGCGGAAGCCTTTGGGTACACCTGAACTCCCTGGGGGAGCCTTTACGCAACCCCACACTCAACAGGACTCTGCGTCTTCACTCTTTCCTAACAACCCTAAACATAACCCTAACCGCAACAAGAAGCTGAACCCGAGTTAGACCCGAAAAAACACGTACGGTGCCACTTTCTGCCATCAAAAAGTGCTCTGAGCGGAAGCCTTTGGGTACACCTGAACTCCCTGGGGGAGCCTTTACGCAACCCCACACTCAACAGGACTCTGCGTCTTCACTCTTTCCTAACAACCCTAAACATAACCCTAACCGCAACAAGAAGCTGAACCCGAGTTAGACCCGAAAAAACACGTACGGTGCCACTTTCTGCCATCAAAAAGTGCTCTCAGCGGAAGCCTTTGGGTACACCTGAACTCCCTGGGGGAGCCTTTACGCAACCCCACACTCAACAGGACTCTGCGTCTTCACTCTTTCCTAACAACCCTAAACATAACCCTAACCGCAACAAGAAGCTGAACCCGAGTTAGACCCGAAAAAACACGTACGGTGCCACTTTCTGCCATCAAAAAGTGCTCTCAGCGGAAGCCTTTGGGTACACCTGAACTCCCTGGGGGAGCCTTTACGCAACCCCACACTCAACAGGACTCTGCGTCTTCACTCTTTCCTAACAACCCTAAACATAACCCTAACCGCAACAAGAAGCTGAACCCGAGTTAGACCCGAAAAAACACGTACGGTGCCACTTTCTGCCATCAAAAAGTGCTCTCAGCGGAAGCCTTTGGGTACACCTGAACTCCCTGGGGGAGCCTTTACGCAACCCCACACTCAACAGGACTCTGCGTCTTCACTCTTTCCTAACAACCCTGAACATAACCCTAACCGCAACAAGAAGCTGAACCCGAGTTAGACCCGAAAAAACACGTACGGTGCCACTTTCTGCCATCAAAAAGTGCTCTCAGCGGAAGCCTTTGGGTACACCTGAACTCCCTGGGGGAGCCTTTACGCAACCCCACACTCAACAGGACTCTGCGTCTTCACTCTTTCCTAACAACCCTAAACATAACCCTAACCGCAACAAGAAGCTCAACCCGAGTTAGACCCGAAAAAACACGTACGGTGCCACTTTCTGCCATCAAAAAGTGCTCTGAGCGGAAGCCTTTGGGTACACCTGAACTCCCTGGGGGAGCCTTTACGCAACCCCACACTCAACAGGACTCTGCGTCTTCACTCTTTCCTAACAACCCTAAACATAACCCTAACCGCAACAAGAAGCTGAACCCGAGTTAGACCCGAAAAAACACGTACGGTGCCACTTTCTGCCATCAAAAAGTGCTCTCAGCGGAAGCCTTTGGGTACACCTGAACTCCCTGGGGGAGCCTTTACGCAACCCCACACTCAACAGGACTCTGCGTCTTCACTCTTTCCTAACAACCCTAAACATAACCCTAACCGCAACAAGAAGCTCAACCCGAGTTAGACCCGAAAAAACACGTACGGTGCCACTTTCTGCCATCAAAAAGTGCTCTCAGCGGAAGCCTTTGGGTACACCTGAACTCCCTGGGGGAGTCTTTACGCAACCCCACACTCAACAGGACTCTGCGTCTTCACTCTTTCCTAACAACCCTAAACATAACCCTAACCGCAACAAGAAGCTGAACCCGAGTTAGACCCGAAAAAACACGTACGGTGCCACTTTCTGCCATCAAAAATTGCTCTCAGCGGAAGCCTTTGGGTACACCTGAACTCCCTGGGGGAGCCTTTACGCAACCCCACACTCAACAGGACTCTGCGTCTTCACTCTTTCCTAACAACCCTAAACATAACCCTAACCGCAACAAGAAGCTGAACCCGAGTTAGACCCGAAAAAACACGTACGGTGCCACTTTCTGCCATCAAAAAGTGCTCTCAGCGGAAGCCTTTGGGTACACCTGAACTCCCTGGGGGAGCCTTTACGCAACCCCACACTCAACAGGACTCTGCGTCTTCACTCTTTCCTAACAACCCTAAACATAACCCTAACCGCAACAAGAAGCTGAACCCGAGTTAGACCCGAAAAAACACGTACGGTGCCACTTTCTGCCATCAAAAAGTGCTCTCAGCGGAAGCCTTTGGGTACACCTGAACTCCCTGGGGGAGCCTTTACGTAACCCCACACTCAACAGGACTCTGCGTCTTCACTCTTTCCTAACAACCCTAAACATAACCCTAACCGCAACAAGAAGCTGAACCCGAGTTAGACCCGAAAAAACACGTACGGTGCCACTTTCTGCCATCAAAAAGTGCTCTCAGCGGAAGCCTTTGGGTACACGTGAACTCCCTGGGGGAGCCTTTACGCAACCCCACACTCAACAGGACTCTGCGCCTTCACTCTTTCCTAACAACCCTAAACATAACCCTAACCGCAACAAGAAGCTGAACCCGAGTTAGACCCGAAAAAACACGTACGGTGCCACTTTCTGCCATCCAAAAGTGCTCTCAGCGGAAGCCTTTGGGTACACCTGAACTCCCTGGGGGAGCCTTTACGCAACCCCACACTCAACAGGACTCTGCGCCTTCACTCTTTCCTAACAACCCTAAACATAACCCTAACCGCAACAAGAAGCTGAACCCGAGTTAGACCCGAAAAAACACGTACGGTGCCACTTTCTGCCATCAAAAAGTGCTCTGAGCGGAAGCCTTTGGGTACACCTGAACTCCCTGGGGGAGCCTTTACGCAACCCCACACTCAACAGGACTCTGCGTCTTCACTCTTTCCTAACAACCCTAAACATAACCCTAACCGCAACAAGAAGCTGAACCCGAGTTAGACCCGAAAAAACACGTACGGTGCCACTTTCTGCCATCAAAAAGTGCTCTCAGCGGAAGCCTTTGGGTACACCTGAACTCCCTGGGGGAGCCTTTACGCAACCCCACACTCAACAGGACTCTGCGTCTTCACTCTTTCCTAACAACCCTAAACATAACCCTAACCGCAACAAGAAGCTGAACCCGAGTTAGACCCGAAAAAACACGTACGGTGCCACTTTCTGCCATCAAAAAGTGCTCTCAGCGGAAGCCTTTGGGTACACCTGAACTCCCTGGGGGAGCCTTTACGCAACCCACACTCAACAGGACTCTGCGTCTTCACTCTTTCCTAACAACCCTAAACATAACCCTAACCGCAACAAGAAGCTGAACCCGAGTTAGACCCGAAAAAACACGTACGGTGCCACTTTCTGCCATCAAAAAGTGCTCTCAGCGGAAGCCTTTGGGTACACCTGAACTCCCTGGGGGAGCCTTTACGCAACCCCACACTCAACAGGACTCTGCGTCTTCACTCTTTCCTAACAACCCTAAACATAACCCTAACCGCAACAAGAAGCTGAACCCGAGTTAGACCCGAAAAAACACGTACGGTGCCACTTTCTGCCATCAAAAAGTGCTCTCAGCGGAAGCCTTTGGGTACACCTGAACTCCCTGGGGGAGCCTTTACGCAATCCCACACTCAACAGGACTCTGCGTCTTCACTCTTTCCTAACAACCCTAAACATAACCCTAACCGCAACAAGAAGCTGAACCCGAGTTAGACCCGAAAAAACACGTACGGTGCCACTTTCTGCCATCAAAAAGTGCTCTCAGCGGAAGCCTTTGGGTACACCTGAACTCCCTGGGGGAGCCTTTACGCAACCCCACACTCAACAGGACTCTGCGTCTTCACTCTTTCCTAACAACCCTAAACATAACCCTAACCGCAACAAGAAGCTGAACCCGAGTTAGACCCGAAAAAACACGTACGGTGCCACTTTCTGCCATCAAAAAGTGCTCTGAGCGGAAGCCTTTGGGTACACCTGAACTCCCTGGGGGAGCCTTTACGCAACCCCACACTCAACAGGACTCTGCGTCTTCACTCTTTCCTAACAACCCTAAACATAACCCTAACCGCAACAAGAAGCTGAACCCGAGTTAGACCCGAAAAAACACGTACGGTGCCACTTTCTGCCATCAAAAAGTGCTCTCAGCGGAAGCCTTTGGGTACACCTGAACTCCCTGGGGGAGCCTTTACGCAACCCCACACTCAACAGGACTCTGCGTCTTCACTCTTTCCTAACAACCCTAAACATAACCCTAACCGCAACAAGAAGCTGAACCCGAGTTAGACCCGAAAAAACACGTACGGTGCCACTTTCTGCCATCAAAAAGTGCTCTCAGCGGAAGCCTTTGGGTACACCTGAACTCCCTGGGGGAGCCTTTACGCAACCCCACACTCAACAGGACTCTGCGTCTTCACTCTTTCCTAACAACCCTAAACATAACCCTAACCGCAACAAGAAGCTGAACCCGAGTTAGACCCGAAAAAACACGTACGGTGCCACTTTCTGCCATCAAAAAGTGCTCTCAGCGGAAGCCTTTGGGTACACCTGAACTCCCTGGGGGAGCCTTTACGCAATCCCCACACTCAACAGGACTCTGCGTCTTCACTCTTTCCTAACAACCCTAAACATAACCCTAACCGCAACAAGAAGCTGAACCCGAGTTAGACCCGAAAAAACACGTACGGTGCCACTTTCTGCCATCAAAAAGTGCTCTCAGCGGAAGCCTTTGGGTACACCTGAACTCCCTGGGGGAGCCTTTACGCAACCCCACACTCAACAGGACTCTGCGTCTTCACTCTTTCCTAACAACCCTAAACATAACCCTAACCGCAACAAGAAGCTGAACCCGAGTTAGACCCGAAAAAACACGTACGGTGCCACTTTCTGCCATCAAAAAGTGCTCTCAGCGGAAGCCTTTGGGTACACCTGAACTCCCTGGGGGAGCCTTTACGCAACCCCACACTCAACAGGACTCTGCGTCTTCACTCTTTCCTAACAACCCTGAACATAACCCTAACCGCAACAAGAAGCTGAACCCGAGTTAGACCCGAAAAAACACGTACGGTGCCACTTTCTGCCATCAAAAAGTGCTCTCAGCGGAAGCCTTTGGGTACACCTGAACTCCCTGGGGGAGCCTTTACGCAACCCCACACTCAACAGGACTCTGCGTCTTCACTCTTTCCTAACAACCCTAAACATAACCCTAACCGCAACAAGAAGCTGAACCCGAGTTAGACCCGAAAAAACACGTACGGTGCCACTTTCTGCCATCAAAAAGTGCTCTCAGCGGAAGCCTTTGGGTACACCTGAACTCCCTGGGGGAGCCTTTACGCAACCCCACACTCAACAGGACTCTGCGTCTTCACTCTTTCCTAACAACCCTAAACATAACCCTAACCGCAACAAGAAGCTCAACCCGAGTTAGACCCGAAAAAACACGTACGGTGCCACTTTCTGCCATCAAAAAGTGCTCTCAGCGGAAGCCTTTGGGTACACCTGAACTCCCTGGGGGAGTCTTTACGCAACCCCACACTCAACAGGACTCTGCGTCTTCACTCTTTCCTAACAACCCTAAACATAACCCTAACCGCAACAAGAAGCTGAACCCGAGTTAGACCCGAAAAAACACGTACGGTGCCACTTTCTGCCATCAAAAATTGCTCTCAGCGGAAGCCTTTGGGTACACCTGAACTCCCTGGGGGAGCCTTTACGCAACCCCACACTCAACAGGACTCTGCGTCTTCACTCTTTCCTAACAACCCTAAACATAACCCTAACCGCAACAAGAAGCTGAACCCGAGTTAGACCCGAAAAAACACGTACGGTGCCACTTTCTGCCATCAAAAAGTGCTCTCAGCGGAAGCCTTTGGGTACACCTGAACTCCCTGGGGGAGCCTTTACGCAACCCCACACTCAACAGGACTCTGCGTCTTCACTCTTTCCTAACAACCCTAAACATAACCCTAACCGCAACAAGAAGCTGAACCCGAGTTAGACCCGAAAAAACACGTACGGTGCCACTTTCTGCCATCAAAAAGTGCTCTCAGCGGAAGCCTTTGGGTACACCTGAACTCCCTGGGGGAGCCTTTACGTAACCCCACACTCAACAGGACTCTGCGTCTTCACTCTTTCCTAACAACCCTAAACATAACCCTAACCGCAACAAGAAGCTGAACCCGAGTTAGACCCGAAAAAACACGTACGGTGCCACTTTCTGCCATCAAAAAGTGCTCTCAGCGGAAGCCTTTGGGTACACGTGAACTCCCTGGGGGAGCCTTTACGCAACCCCACACTCAACAGGACTCTGCGCCTTCACTCTTTCCTAACAACCCTAAACATAACCCTAACCGCAACAAGAAGCTGAACCCGAGTTAGACCCGAAAAAACACGTACGGTGCCACTTTCTGCCATCCAAAAGTGCTCTCAGCGGAAGCCTTTGGGTACACCTGAACTCCCTGGGGGAGCCTTTACGCAACCCCACACTCAACAGGACTCTGCGTCTTCACTCTTTCCTAACAACCCTAAACATAACCCTAACCGCAACAAGAAGCTGAACCCGAGTTAGACCCGAAAAAACACGTACGGTGCCACTTTCTGCCATCAAAAAGTGCTCTGAGCGGAAGCCTTTGGGTACACCTGAACTCCCTGGGGGAGCCTTTACGCAACCCCACACTCAACAGGACTCTGCGTCTTCACTCTTTCCTAACAACCCTAAACATAACCCTAACCGCAACAAGAAGCTGAACCCGAGTTAGACCCGAAAAAACACGTACGGTGCCACTTTCTGCCATCAAAAAGTGCTCTCAGCGGAAGCCTTTGGGTACACCTGAACTCCCTGGGGGAGCCTTTACGCAACCCCACACTCAACAGGACTCTGCGTCTTCACTCTTTCCTAACAACCCTGAACATAACCCTAACCGCAACAAGAAGCTGAACCCGAGTTAGACCCGAAAAAACACGTACGGTGCCACTTTCTGCCATCAAAAAGTGCTCTCAGCGGAAGCCTTTGGGTACACCTGAACTCCCTGGGGGAGCCTTTACGCAACCCCACACTCAACAGGACTCTGCGTCTTCACTCTTTCCTAACAACCCTAAACATAACCCTAACCGCAACAAGAAGCTGAACCCGAGTTAGACCCGAAAAAACACGTACGGTGCCACTTTCTGCCATCAAAAAGTGCTCTCAGCGGAAGCCTTTGGGTACACCTGAACTCCCTGGGGGAGCCTTTACGCAACCCCACACTCAACAGGACTCTGCGTCTTCACTCTTTCCTAACAACCCTAAACATAACCCTAACCGCAACAAGAAGCTGAACCCGAGTTAGACCCGAAAAAACACGTACGGTGCCACTTTCTGCCATCAAAAAGTGCTCTGAGCGGAAGCCTTTGGGTACACCTGAACTCCCTGGGGGAGCCTTTACGCAACCCCACACTCAACAGGACTCTGCGTCTTCACTCTTTCCTAACAACCCTAAACATAACCCTAACCGCAACAAGAAGCTGAACCCGAGTTAGACCCGAAAAAACACGTACGGTGCCACTTTCTGCCATCAAAAAGTGCTCTCAGCGGAAGCCTTTGGGTACACCTGAACTCCCTGGGGGAGCCTTTACGCAACCCCACACTCAACAGGACTCTGCGTCTTCACTCTTTCCTAACAACCCTAAACATAACCCTAACCGCAACAAGAAGCTGAACCCGAGTTAGACCCGAAAAAACACGTACGGTGCCACTTTCTGCCATCAAAAAGTGCTCTCAGCGGAAGCCTTTGGGTACACCTGAACTCCCTGGGGGAGTCTTTACGCAACCCCACACTCAACAGGACTCTGCGTCTTCACTCTTTCCTAACAACCCTAAACATAACCCTAACCGCAACAAGAAGCTGAACCCGAGTTAGACCCGAAAAAACACGTACGGTGCCACTTTCTGCCATCAAAAATTGCTCTCAGCGGAAGCCTTTGGGTACACCTGAACTCCCTGGGGGAGCCTTTACGCAACCCCACACTCAACAGGACTCTGCGTCTTCACTCTTTCCTAACAACCCTAAACATAACCCTAACCGCAACAAGAAGCTCAACCCGAGTTAGACCCACACGTACGGTGCCACTTTCTGCCATCAAAAAGTGCTCTCAGCGGAAGCCTTTGGGTACACCTGAACTCCCTGGGGGAGCCTTTACGCAACCCCACACTCAACAGGACTCTGCGTCTTCACTCTTTCCTAACAACCCTAAACATAACCCTAACCGCAACAAGAAGCTGAACCCGAGTTAGACCCGAAAAAACACGTACGGTGCCACTTTCTGCCATCAAAAAGTGCTCTCAGCGGAAGCCTTTGGGTACACCTGAACTCCCTGGGGGAGCCTTTACGCAACCCCACACTCAACAGGACTCTGCGTCTTCACTCTTTCCTAACAACCCTAAACATAACCCTAACCGCAACAAGAAGCTGAACCCGAGTTAGACCCGAAAAAACACGTACGGTGCCACTTTCTGCCATCAAAAAGTGCTCTCAGCGGAAGCCTTTGGGTACACCTGAACTCCCTGGGGGAGCCTTTACGCAACCCCACACTCAACAGGACTCTGCGTCTTCACTCTTTCCTAACAACCCTAAACATAACCCTAACCGCAACAAGAAGCTGAACCCGAGTTAGACCCGAAAAAACACGTACGGTGCCACTTTCTGCCATCAAAAAGTGCTCTCAGCGGAAGCCTTTGGGTACACCTGAACTCCCTGGGGGAGCCTTTACGCAACCCCACACTCAACAGGACTCTGCGTCTTCACTCTTTCCTAACAACCCTAAACATAACCCTAACCGCAACAAGAAGCTGAACCCGAGTTAGACCCGAAAAAACACGTACGGTGCCACTTTCTGCCATCAAAAAGTGCTCTCAGCGGAAGCCTTTGGGTACACCTGAACTCCCTGGGGGAGCCTTTACGCAACCCCACACTCAACAGGACTCTGCGTCTTCACTCTTTCCTAACAACCCTAAACATAACCCTAACCGCAACAAGAAGCTGAACCCGAGTTAGACCCGAAAAAACACGTACGGTGCCACTTTCTGCCATCAAAAAGTGCTCTCAGCGGAAGCCTTTGGGTACACGTGAACTCCCTGGGGGAGCCTTTACGCAACCCCACACTCAACAGGACTCTGCGTCTTCACTCTTTCCTAACAACCCTAAACATAACCCTAACCGCAACAAGAAGCTGAACCCGAGTTAGACCCGAAAAAACACGTACGGTGCCACTTTCTGCCATCAAAAAGTGCTCTCAGCGGAAGCCTTTGGGTACACCTGAACTCCCTGGGGAGCCTTTACGCAACCCCACACTCAACAGGACTCTGCGTCTTCACTCTTTCCTAACAACCCTAAACATAACCCTAACCGCAACAAGAAGCTCAACCCGAGTTAGACCCGAAAAAACACGTACGGTGCCACTTTCTGCCATCAAAAAGTGCTCTCAGCGGAAGCCTTTGGGTACACCTGAACTCCCTGGGGGAGCCTTTACGCAACCCCACACTCAACAGGACTCTGCGTCTTCACTCTTTCCTAACAACCCTAAACATAACCCTAACCGCAACAAGAAGCTGAACCCGAGTTAGACCCGAAAAAACACGTACGGTGCCACTTTCTGCCATCAAAAAGTGCTCTCAGCGGAAGCCTTTGGGTACACCTGAACTCCCTGGGGGAGCCTTTACGCAACCCCACACTCAACAGGACTCTGCGTCTTCACTCTTTCCTAACAACCCTAAACATAACCCTAACCGCAACAAGAAGCTGAACCCGAGTTAGACCCGAAAAACACGTACGGTGCCACTTTCTGCCATCAAAAAGTGCTCTCAGCGGAAGCCTTTGGGTACACCTGAACTCCCTGGGGGAGCCTTTACGCAACCCCACACTCAACAGGACTCTGCGTCTTCACTCTTTCCTAACAACCCTAAACATAACCCTAACCGCAACAAGAAGCTCAACCCGAGTTAGACCCGAAAAAACACGTACGGTGCCACTTTCTGCCATCAAAAAGTGCTCTCAGCGGAAGCCTTTGGGTACACCTGAACTCCCTGGGGGAGCCTTTACGCAACCCCACACTCAACAGGACTCTGCGTCTTCACTCTTTCCTAACAACCCTAAACATAACCCTAACCGCAACAAGAAGCTGAACCCGAGTTAGACCCGAAAAAGTGCTCTCAGCGGAAGCCTTTGGGTACACCTGAACTCCCTGGGGGAGCCTTTACGCAACCCCACACTCAACAGGACTCTGCGTCTTCGCTCTTTCCTAACAACCCTAAACATAACCCTAACCGCAACAAGAAGCTGAACCCGAGTTAGACCCAAAAAAACACGTACGGTGCCACTTTCTGCCATCAAAAAGTGCTCTCAGCGGAAGCCTTTGGGTACACCTGAACTCCCTGGGGGAGCCTTTACGCAACCCCACACTCAACAGGACTCTGCGTCTTCACTCTTTCCTAACAACCCTAAACATAACCCTAACCGCAACAAGAAGCTGAACCCGAGTTAGACCCGAAAAAACACGTACGGTGCCACTTTCTGCCATCAAAAAGTGCTCTCAGCGGAAGCCTTTGGGTACACCTGAACTCCCTGGGGGAGCCTTTACGCAACCCCACACTCAACAGGACTCTGCGTCTTCACTCTTTCCTAACAACCCTAAACATAACCCTAACCGCAACAAGAAGCTGAACCCGAGTTAGACCCGAAAAAACACGTACGGTGCCACTTTCTGCCATCAAAAAGTGCTCTCAGCGGAAGCCTTTGGGTACACCTGAACTCCCTGGGGGAGCCTTTACGCAACCCCACACTCAACAGGACTCTGCGTCTTCACTCTTTCCTAACAACCCTAAACATAACCCTAACCGCAACAAGAAGCTCAACCCGAGTTAGACCCGAAAAAACACGTACGGTGCCACTTTCTGCCATCAAAAAGTGCTCTCAGCGGAAGCCTTTGGGTACACCTGAACTCCCTGGGGGAGCCTTTACGCAACCCCACACTCAACAGGACTCTGCGTCTTCACTCTTTCCTAACAACCCTAAACATAACCCTAACCGCAACAAGAAGCTGAACCCGAGTTAGACCCGAAAAAACACGTACGGTGCCACTTTCTGCCATCAAAAAGTGCTCTCAGCGGAAGCCTTTGGGTACACCTGAACTCCCTGGGGGAGCCTTTACGCAACCCCACACTCAACAGGACTCTGCGTCTTCACTCTTTCCTAACAACCCTAAACATAACCCTAACCGCAACAAGAAGCTGAACCCGAGTTAGACCCGAAAAAACACGTACGGTGCCACTTTCTGCCATCAAAAAGTGCTCTCAGCGGAAGCCTTTGGGTACACCTGAACTCCCTGGGGGAGCCTTTACGCAACCCCACACTCAACAGGACTCTGCGTCTTCACTCTTTCCTAACAACCCTAAACATAACCCTAACCGCAACAAGAAGCTGAACCCGAGTTAGACCCGAAAAAACACGTACGGTGCCACTTTCTGCCATCAAAAAGTGCTCTCAGCGGAAGCCTTTGGGTACACCTGAACTCCC
>NW_028153819.1:0-15004 GCF_964211835.1 Anser anser
CCTGGGATACCAGCTGGGCTCCAGCGCCGGAAGCAGCCGAGGATCTGGCAAAGCCCTCCCTGGGGACACTTCTGCAACCAAAGACCCGTGAGAAGTTTCTGTCCCAGTGCCATCTACATCAATAGCTCAGTAGGAGAGCATACCAGGGCTCGTGCCTTGACAGGGCACACACACACGTGCCGGTCTATACCCTCCCACCTGCAGAGATGCCTGGCTGACGTTTGGGCTTGAGCTGGCAGCTCTCAAAGGAAGTCAAAAGCCACAACTTACCCAGGCCATCTCCCAGAGCTTCAGTCCTGGAACCCATCTGGGAGCCTGGATCACCTTCGCCTTCGGTCCCATCTGTAAACACAAGTGGAGTCCCTCCTGTGAACTACGCCAACATACTCCTTCTGACCAGAGTGACAGAGAATGCGGTTCAAAGAGGGGACTGCTCCACGGCACTCGTCTCTCCCTGCCACTCCAGAGCATCTTGCAAACAGTTGCTGGGTGCCTGCAGTGGCACCGTGCTGGTACAAACTAAGCATGCGTGGAGCTGCCCGGAGAAGGGCCCTCCCCGTGCCCACCCCAGGTCTCAACTCAAGCGCAAGGTGCCTGCTGGCTCTGCAGCACCTAGATGCTCCTGCCTTCCGCTGACTTACCTGGCAGATTAACCTGAGGCTCGTGGTCCACATCAGGCTGAGGTGTCGAGTAGCCAGAGCCTACGAGAACTGCTGCAATCAAGCACAGAAGAGAAACATTCCCCGTGCATGGTGTGATCTACCTCTTCCTTAGTGACCTGCAGCGACTGGAGGGGGCTCAGGCAAGGATGTGGGACCCAGACACGAGCCAGGATTTCCAAAGCCGCAAAGGGGCCTGCTGAGCTGGAGGCTCCCTCTTGGCCTCTTCCCAAATCCTCTCTCCAGGCTGTGCGCAACACCCCGCAGGGACCACGCCGCCAAAGATGTGGCCCCTCAGGTGTTTCTTACGGGAAGATCTCTGCTGGACACAAAGGAAGACCCCACTGCAGGGGGAGCGTGCAGACCCCGGGAAAAATGATCATCCATGTTTGTCATGGAGAAGCCCCCTGGCCAGTGAGCAGCTGAACCCTTGCTGAGCTAGCTCAACAAACCCTTAACAAACAGCAAGGAAATGAACACGGACAACTTACCACCTGTGGGACCCATACTGGCAGGCTCAGGAGCAGGATTCCATGGAGGCACTTGACCAGTACTGCCTGTGGGCACAAGTGGGATCAGACACAGGTAAGGGGAGCTTCCATTGCCTCTTGGGGCCTGCCTCTTCCTCAGTGACCGGGAGGCACTGGCTGGGGCTCAGGTAATGACATGGCCCAAACAGGAAGAAAAGCCTGGGTTCTTCCCTCTCTGTGGAGAGGGGCAGGGGTGGCATCTCTCCAAGTGAAGAAATATTCAGGGCTCATTTGTGCAAGCCCCCTCAAGGCACAAACGCACTTGGAAGACCCTGAATAAACTATTACAGCCCATTAGCCATCTTCCTTCAAGGAAGCACACTCGCAACGTACCTCGGGGATCCTCCTGAGGCTCCAAACCATGATCCAGCTGAGAAGCTGGATATCGAGAGCCAACATCGTCATCATCTAAAATCAAGCAGAGATGAGAGACGTTGCCATGGCATGCTGTGCTCTCCCTCTTCCCCAGCACCCTGCAGTGACTGAGGGGGCTGAGGCAATGTCACGGGACAAAGATGCAGGTGGAAATTTCCCAAGAGGGGCCAGCGGCCTCAGCCCCACAGGGGCTCAGACCCGGGCTTCTCGGCCCCAGCGCCGCTCCCGGCCCCCCCGGCAGGAAACAACCCCGCAGCAGCCACGGCCCCACCGTGCCACCCTGCGGGGCTTCTGCCTCCTGCCTGCCCCCTGCCCGCGGTGCCCGCCCGGCCCTGCTGCCATCCCGTCCCCGTCCCCTCCATCCATACGCGTGCCGCGCAGCACCATGCCGCCCAGGGTTTGGTGTTGGCCCCGGCCCTGCCCACCCACCTGCTCCCGGTGGTCGCCATGGCGCAGCCTGGGCACCCCGGGCACACAGGGCCACCAGGAGGAGGAAGAGGACGCAGGCAGGGGCCGTGGCTCCCCACACTCGCACCATGCTTCCACCACCGCCGCTGCAGCTGCAGCTAGTGCTGCTGTCAGGACCGGTGCGGAGCAGTGCCTGTGGGCTGGCCCAGCGTCACAATGGGGTGTCGGGATGTCACGGCCCAGCACTGCATCACCGAGAGGTATTGTGACCTCGCAGCCCTCCCGGTGTCACGGAGCAGCGTTGGGACCTCATGGCCCTCGCAGCGTCACGGAGAGGTGTTGTGACCTCACGGCTTGGCACAGCGTCACAGCAGAGTTCCGAAGAAATTCTGCATTTCAGCTTACACTTCTTGCTCATAGGCTTTCAAGTAAAACTCGTGTTTTACCCGATTTCCAATGGTGATTTATCCGGCTACAGAATCTGTCTTTGAGACTAGGGAATGTTACCCAATGATTTCCTGAATTGCCAAGGTGATGGCATTCATGCTCTGCGGGTGGCAAGTCGCAGGCTGGCAGCCAGTTGAAGGAGCTGACACGGTGTCTGTGGGCTTTGAAGGGCACTCGCCTTTGCAAAGGGAGATGCTGTGAGAAGCGTGGCTGATCTTTGCTCTTTTTGTTGAACCTCTTCTTTCTTCTTCCCCGCCTCTGAATGCAGCCATTACTTCCACGGGGCTGACCAGTCTTTGAGGTGCACAATCACCGTCCCAGTTCCAGCACAGCTGTCCCACTACGTGCACTGCTGTCCCAGTACAAGCATCAGCATCCCAGTACCAGTGGAGATGCCCCACCAAATCTGTCCTAGTACCAGCAGCATGGCCCCAGTAAGAGCATCACCACCCGAGTACCAACATCACTGTCCCGCTTCCAGTACCACCTCCAGCACCCTGATTGCCCCCAGCTCCACTATTGGTATCTCCACAAGGTCCCAGCACCACTACCGGCATCTCTGTCCAGGACTGGTAGCAGCATCCCCAACTTGGTGCCAGCATGCCCAGCCCCAGCTTCCCCCGCCCATGCTGGTATTGGCAACTCCAGCCCCAGCAGCCCCAGCCCCAGCATCCCCCAACCCACCGCGAGCACCCCAGACAGGCACCTCCTGGGGACCCCTACAGACAGCCGGCCCATTGGCTCCCCATCACAGCTCCATGGTACCAGTGGCGGTACCACAGGGCCCGCTTCCACCACAGATGGGAGCAGCATTGGCACCCCTGCAAAAGAGAGGAGGTGGAAAACCAAGGAAACCCTACTAACCTGAAAGTACCCCAAACTACCCCCACCCCTGTCTCCAGGGCCTGCTTGCTGCCCCCATCCCTGGAGCGATGCTGATCCCATACCAGCCCGCTCACATCCCCACCATCCTCCACCTGCTGCCTAAGGCCAATGCCTGGTCTGGGGTGCCGGGCTCACAGTTCGTGTGGTGCCGCTCCCACCTGCGGTGCTGCCCCTACCCGCTGCTCCTCCGTGTCCCCCCAGCTGTGTCTGGGGTCAGCCCATGGTGATGGGGACACTGGTGCCCCACCGCCGCTGGAGCTGAGGCCTGGGGGCCATGCCGCACAGGGAGCCCCTGCACCCCACAGGCTCCTGCCTGCTGCAGGCCCCCATCCACCCCGGTCCCCCACCACCGCTTCTCCTGAATCCTCTGCTCCCGGGGCAGCTGCTCCCTGCTCCCTGGAACCTGACCAGGAGCAGGGGGCAGCCGCCACTCCCCTCAGAGGACAACGTGGTGCTCCCCAAAGATGAGGGGACACAAATCCCACCACCACCCCCCCAGACCACTCTGGCTCCACCAACCTGTGCTGAGGCGGCACCCGGTGGTGAGTCTGCGGCAGTGGCACAGCCACTGGTGGAAGTTTTACTGGCAGTTTTCTTCCTATCACCAAAGATTTTCAGCTCGACGTCTTTGTGGCCACCATAGCCAAGATGGCTGCCATTCGCCACTTCACGCAGGAGACATTCTCGGTTTACAAGCAGCAATCTAGAAGGGCACCTTTCCGAGTCAGCTCCCTTAGTACCTGGATCAAGAAGTTATCATCGAGGTGCTTTAGGAATTTCCTGGACCTGTTTGTGTCTGTTCCTTGTCCTTCCCTGCTAACATCTGGCAACCCAAAGTCACCCACCCACTTAGGGACAAGGGCAGCTGATCTGGAGACATTGCCTAATTCCTTATTGAACCATCCAGCCGTGTAGTCACCCGGGATGGGAGGCCTATCTCCAACTCCCACAACATCCATTTAATTGGTTTGTCCCTTAATCCTCACTCAGAGGCTCTCAACCGTGTCATTGCGCCAGCCCCCTGCCTCACCTGCCCTGCCTATCCCTCCTGATGAGCCTAGGACCGTCCCTCGCAGCACTCCAGTCACAGCCCTCTGCCCAACCAGTCGTGCTTATGCCAATGATGATGTAGTTCTGGGGCTGAGCCAAAGCTTGCCAGTACGTCTGGCTGAAGGCTCACCCTTTCAGATGCACGGTATTTACAATAAAGGGTTCTCATTCATGCATCCCGTCAAAATAAATAAATAAGTAAATACATAAAAAAGAAATGGGGGAAGAGAAAGAGAGAAAAAAGGATTTTACATGATCTTGGTATCAATCGTACTTTTGCTGCCCTTCGGCACTGTTAGGGGTTCCTCAGGCTCTCTCACAAGAGCAGGGCTGTCCCCCACTTCTGCTCTCTAATGAATTCAGTGCTGCAAAACCAAACCAGAACAGAGGTGTTGCTGAACTAACAAAAGCAGAAGATTGATCAATAGCTAAAGGGGTGAGCTTTGTGAAACCTCTCTGGCCCTGGCTGTTTCCTGCAGTTCCCCACCATCACGGAGATGGGCCAGAGCCCCCTCGACCTGCACGAGGGCTTGGGAGTGAGACAACAGGATCGTCCAGTTTCTCCTGTCCACTCATTTCTCCCTTACTCAGGGAATGCTTAAGAAAGAGGCGGAAGGGCTCTCAAAACCAGGAGCCCTCTGTGTTCAGCATTGCCATCATCTTCATACTTTGGGCGCTAGCACACGGAAAAAGAAGAAATTACAAAGCTCTCTCAGCTGAGTCACAGGAAGAGCCGCTCTCAGCAAGAGCGCTGCAGACTGAGGCCACAACATCAGCCAGAAAATGCTGAGCAAATGCAGCTTTCTCACAAGCCTCCTCTCTCCTCAGCGCCTGTGTCTGCTGGCTTTCACAAAGTGCCTGTCAAGACATTGCTGCAAGGAAAACATGCAGGCTGTTTCTCTGCTTCTTCTGTGACCTGGATTTGGAAGAACCACCACCATGGGACACTTCTCAAACAAGGCATCAGTATTGGCAGCCACCCTCACAGGGAAGAACCCTTTCCTAACGCCCAGCCTGAACCTGCCCTGTCCCAGCTCCGTGCTGTTCCCTCGCGTCCCCAGAGAGAAGAGATCAGCGCCTGCCCCTCCACTCCCCTCCTCAGGAAGCTGAGGGCCGCCATGAGGCCTCCCCTCAGTCGCCTCTTCTCTCGGCTGAACAAACCAAGAGACTTCAGCTGCTCCTCACACCTCTTGCCCACCAGACCTTTCACCATCTTCAGCAACCTCCTCTGGACACTCTCCAATAATTTTATGCCCTTCAGGACACAAAACTTGTACTTTCAGCTTCAGTCCTTAAAGAGTTAATGAGTTTCCCTCGAAGTGCAACGGAGCGTTTAAGACCAGTCAGAAGATTTCTTCCAAACTCTTTTAGCATTTTCCCTTTCTAGGATTTACATCTCTAGTCTTAATAGCTGATCTTCCTTCTTTCCAAATTATAACTATAACCTTTTAAAGGATTTACTTCTGCCTTTTTGTATGACAGAATTTGTTTGGACAGTTTGACACTTGCTGAACTATCATGGAATCACTTAGGTTGGAGAAGATCTCTGAGATTGAAGATTTGAATGGATTTGATTGAAGATTTGAAGGATGTACCCCTTGAAAGGTATGACTGGGAACTTTTTACTGATGGTAGTAGTTTTGTGAAGAATGGAGCACGATATGCAGGGTATGCAGTAACAACCCTGAAGACAGTAATTGAAGCCAAACCTTTACCACCTGGAACATCAGCACAGCGAGCAGAACTGTTAGCCCTAACTCGAGCACTGGAACTGAGTAAAGGAAAGATGGGAAATATTTGGACAGATTCAAAGTATGCCTTTGGAGTGGTCCACGTTCATGGAGTATTATGGAAAGAAAGAGGGCTGTTGTCCTCACAAGGGGCCAATATAAGATATCACGAGGAGGTGTTAAGTCTGATAAATGCGGTACAAAAACCAAAACAAGTGGCTATCATGCACTGCAAAGCCCATCAAGGACGAACCTCGAAGATATCAGAAGGGAATCGGTTGGCAGATCAAGCAGCTCGACAAATTGCTCGGAAGGTGCGGAATGTGATGGCTTTGGTACCACTCAAGGCAGGCCCCACTCGTCTTAATCTTCCCAAGGAAGCAAGATATTCGCCAGAGGATGAGAAATTAGCAGATCTCCTAAAGGCCCGAAAGAACTCTGATGGATGGTATGTAACCGCTACGGGCCAGGTAGTAATACCCCCCTTGGTGATGCGAGAAATACTTCAGATAAGACGTAATGAGTGTCACTGGGGTGCAGAGGCAATGGTAACATTTTTAAAACGTAGCATTATCTCTACACATATGTTAACAGTGGCAAAATCAGTAACGTCAAAGTGTGAGATTTGTTTGAAAAATAATCCAGTAGCAAGAAAACATGCTGAAATGGGAAGAGTGAGAGTAGGGATAGAACCAGGAGATTACTGGCAAGTTGATTTTGTAGAGTTACCTAGGACTAGGGGATATAGGTATTTGTTAGTAGGGGTTGACACCCTGTTTAGTGTTACTAATGTCAACGAAGGAAACTACCGGTGCATAGTAACACATGAAAATAGCACAGATTATGGGATAAGAGAAATATTGGTATATCCAAAATTGGATAAAGGGATATTGGTAGCCCACCAAAAAGGATCTAGAAGAAAAAGGGAGGACCAGGTACCATGGACACAAGTGGTACAGATCCCACACGGGCAATCATCAGAGAATTTACTGGTAGGATTGATTAAAGATTTTGCCATAATGAAAGGAACTGATAGAATTAAAATTCAGTTGGGCATTAGAATCTCTATTTGCACAGGTAGCTGCTTATCGAAATAGAGAAACGATTTATAAACTTACAGGACAAGTAAGGCTTTAGAGATTTTAATATCCAACTACAAGCTACAACTAAAATGGTGCTACAAAATCGATTGGCATTAGATACGCTGTTATTAACGGAACATGGAGTATGTGGATTTCTAAAAGATCGTATTGATCATTGCTGCATCCACATTCCAAATGTGACTATTGATATAGAACATGACATAGAACAACTGGCTCGAGTGGAACAAGATGCAGAACAGGAAGAGAAAGATATGACAACAAGCTGGTTGGATAAAATTCTTAGCGGATGGAATATTAGTAATTGGGTTAATGGACACAAGTGGTACAGATCCCACACGGGCAATCATCAGAGAATTTACTGGTAGGTAAAGGTAAAAAGTTCAACTCTGATGAAGACATCTTACTTCATCCCGACGACCACCCGGACGACCACCAGAGAGTGATATGCAAGCGCAGAAGGACTGATTAGATAATTAGCATACAAAGCGGGGCTAGGCGGAGCTAGGAAATGAATATGCATAGATGTGTTGTAAAACTTAATGCATATGTAATATTTTAGGAGATAAAAGAGAACTGAGTGAACAAATCGGACGAAGTTAGATTTGGGCAGGCATGCCCCTAACTTCCAGCGCCTAATAAAAGCACCTTCATATAATCACTTTGTGGCTTATGTGTCTTCGTGAATGCTAACAAGATGATCAGGTCCAACCGTTAACCGTGCACCGGTTAACCGTTAACTGAGAGCCTTCTCTCCTTCGGCTTCTGGCCCCAGACAAATCTGAGGGAGGAAGAAGCTGAGGCCTGTACATGGCAAAGGACAGAAGGTGAGGCTTGGCTGTCCCCGAGAAGACAGAGCTTCAGCCCTGTGCCCTCCAACCCTGGGCCCATCCACGGGGAGACAACTCATCCTCACCCCCAGAGGGGACTCCGGAGCTCGACCCGAGCTTTCTGCTCCTCCAAGGAGCCACATGGGAGGAGACGGCCACCCTCAAGTGAGATTTTGCAAATGAGGATCTCTTACCTTTGGTGGTGGCAGCACCTCGGGTCTCCCCTCTGGTTCCAGTTGCTTGTGCCAGCGTGTGGCAATCCCAGCCCTGACTCCAAAGAGTTAGGAATTTTTTCTTGTACTCCTTGAGGAGAGCTGAGCCGTAGGAGCGTTGGCATGGGGTGCCCTGGCCAAAATCGGCCATCCGTGCAGGGTCAGGACCTGAGGAGGGCTGGCTGTGGGGAGCCTGGCCTCGGCCCAGGATCAGGAAGGGCCCGGGCTTGTGTGTGGCTGCGGCACTGCCAGTTTGAGCAGGGGGTTCTCGGGTGAGCGCTGTGCAGGGTCGCTGCCGCGCTCACAGCCCTTCTGTCTGCTCCTGCTGTGCTGCTCCCCAGCTCCCTTCCCCTGCGTTCCCTGCATGGTGGGCACAGTCTGGCTGACCCCCAGCACCGAGGACCCTCAGGGTTACTTGTCAATCAGTCACAAAGTCCTGCTGTGGGTTCCTGGGTGTTGCTGTACATAAGACCCGGACTGCTGTGCTGTATTATTCAATGTTTATTGAAAGTGTGGCCAAGGCTGCATCCCGGGGGGGCCTGCCCCAGCCCTTGGAAGAGGGTGGAGGGGGCCGTGGAGGTGATGTCTGTGCCCACGAGGACTGGGGGATACTGGGCCGGTCGCGTGCCTTCCATTGGTCTGCTGCCGTGCGTGGGGGCTGTGGAGGCCGGGCTGGTGGCAGGCGGGTCGGTCTTCCAGGCACTGATGGTGGCCGCTGGTGTCGGGCCTGGCTCTCAGGCGTACGACGGTGGTCAGGCTGCCTGTAGGGGCTCACGGAGCGGCTGCGGGTGTCAATGTCTGGGCTGCCTGGGCTGTGGCGAGGCGCCTGCGGAGACAGGAATTTGCTGAGGCCGTGCTGCGGTGCCAGGCGGGTGCGAGGCAGCAGGGTGCCGGCATCCGGCTGTGCTTGAGATGTGGGCAAACATGCTCTGTGCAGAAAACAGGGTGCCCTGTGCCCTCGGCTGGGACTCTGCTCCCCTCCACATCCTGCCCCAGCTTGTCTCCTCCCCAGCGGCTCGCCAGCCATCCTGACCTGCCTGCTCTGCACGTGCTGTCCCAGCAAGAAGACCTGGCCCCCGCAGAGACAGGGGTCCACAGCCGGGCTCTGCAGGGCCCGGTCACCACAGCCACCGACTGCCCTTTTTCAGAGCGCCTTGCAAGGACCAGTACTCAGCTCCCTGCCCAGCCCTGGCCCTGGCCCAACAAGGTGACGGCCTCGGCTCCCTGTTCGGTGAGGTGCTGCCCATCCGCTCTTTGGGATGTGTAATTAAACACACAAGCTCTGTGTGTGCTGAAGACACGCACGCTGGCAGCGCTCAGGTGCGGCTGTGACACACCGACTGCCCCTCTCCAAGGCAATGCCCGCAGCTGGCAGGGCTCATCCCCATGCTCCCAGTAGCTGGCACACCTTGGCTGAGGCGGACACCTGCAATTCAGGGCATCCCAGAACAGGGTGCCTTGTGCTGGGGGGGAACTGGCACTGCTGCGCTTCTCTCTCTGATGGCACCCTCTCTCAGCTCCTGCATTTCTCTTCCTGACCTCGCTTTGCCTACGGCTGTCCCTGGCTCTGCTCTTGCTGCGGAAGGGCCAAGCTTCGCTAAGACCAGCAACAGAAAAATGGGCTCCAGAACAGAATGCCCAGGAATTAGAGGCCACCTAAAGCACTGGACAGCAGAAATTTCAGAAGAGTCTGGTCAAAAACTAACTGCTCACTTCACAATACGCTAACGACAACTGCTTCCTGGCTGGCAGCAGCCATATAATAATGTTAACAAAGATACGGTAAAGAATTTGGGAGGGGGAGAGGAGGAGAGGGAGCGGGGGAACAACAACTCACTGGTTTTTCTGCCTCCAACGCCCCACAAGCACACAGCACGCAGCACGCAACTGTCCCAAGCAGGACGAGAACCAAGAATGCCACAGCGCCTCCTACGCAGTAACTTCGGAAATTCTGGGGCTTTGCGGTGTTTGCATTGTTCTCCCCATCCACGCCTGCAAGAACAATTGTGGACATTGCTGTGTCCTGCGCACTACTGGTAATCTCACAGGAGGTCTGGCATTGCCAGGAAGTGTTCTGTTTCATTTGGTTAGCATCTTTGAGCAAGTGAAAATCCTCAGGCCGCAATGCTTCCTGAGGTTCAGCAGAAGCTGGGGAATCTGCCAAAGGCACTGCAACTCAAGGCACTCTGGAGCCTCCCTTTTGCCTCTCAGCTTTGTTTTCCCTCCATCCTTTGTTTTCCCTGCCATAATGCTGAGGGCCCAGTGTCTCAGGTTTGCTCCCCCAGCTCTTTGGAGTTCTAAAAGGTCTTAGGTGCTTGCCCACCTTCGCTGCTCGAGGCACACTCGGAGCCTTAGGGACAAAACTGAACAAAATTCGGGAGCCCAGGAGTGCCAGTGAGGCAGTGCCCCATCTGCACTGAGTCAGGGCACCACTCTGGGCCTCAGCTCACAGGAGGGGTCCCATTTCCCATTGTCTGCTCAGTGGGCTTCTGACGGCCTCGTTCCCCCAAGAGCAAAGTTCCAAAATCCCTGGGAACTGGGTGCGCTGGGAGGTGACCCCTCTCTAACCACAGCCACAGAGTTTTGTGAGCGTCCCTCCGCTGCACTGCTGTCACAGCCCGGGGAAGACAGCCATCCTCAGGGAGCCACTCCTGTCTTCCTCTGCAACACTTGCTGCCTACTGACACTCTTGGGTTTGGCTGCTGACATGAGCTGCAAGAGCGGGCACCAGGGCAAGAACCTGCACACGCATGCTGGTTCTGGTTGGTGACAGCGGATGACCAAGAAACAGCCTTTACCGGGTGGGGCAGTTGACTTCATTGCCTCTGTTCTTTTGCCAGGGAGCGGCAGTGTGCGACCGCTTCCTTGCCAAAGCACCTCCTTCGGCACAGTCTCTCTAACCATCCCTTTAGAAAGAACACAGGACTGTGTGACTACAAGGAACTGCTCCTCCTTGAACCGTATTCTGGGCACAGTTGCAAGCACACACCAGTTGTTGCTGCTGGCTGGATACCAAAGTTTGCACGGAACAGCTCGGACCACTTATGGTAGTGCTGGGCTAGCAGCTGCCCCCGGGACACGGTGTGACCCACAAGCGGCAGTAGAGGCTCTCGGCCATCTCTGGCGCTCACCAGTGCCTGCTAGGTGTGAAATTGAGTGTCTCCGCTCTGATCCATCCCTTCCTGCTGTGCAGGTTACAGTGTGTCCACACATGGATTTAGAACCTCAGCTTCCCAAGTCTTACGGCGGACAGAGTGAAATATACCCACCAGGTGCTGCCTTCTCTAAGTCCTTTCTAATTTCCTCTATGATGTGAGAGTACCTCACGGAAAGTTTTCTTCCTTTAGCTTTATCCTTTGCTCTTAGAGGACCTGAACAGAAAGTAGGAAGTTAACTTTGGCACCAGTGCAATTTGGAGAAGCAGGGCTTAGTTTGTGAAGTCAGTGAAATGGCTACCCACTGCTGGGATACCAGCTGGGCTCCAGCGCAGGAAGCAGCCGAGGGTCTGGCAAAGCCCTCCCTGGGGACACTTCTGCAACCAAAGCCCCGTGAGAAGTTTCTGTCACATCAACACCTACATCAGTAGCTCTATGGCAGTGCCCTGTTTGCACTGGGTCAGGGCATCACTCTGGGCCTCAGCTCACAGGAGGGGTCCCGTTTCCCATCGTCTGCTCAATGGGCTTCTGACGGCCTCGTTCCCCCAAGAGCAAGGTTCCAAAATCCCTGGGAACTGGGTGCGCTGGGAGGTGACCCCTCTCTAGCCACAGCCACAGAGCTTTGCGAGCGTCTCTCCGCTGCACTGCTCTCACATGCTGTCACAGCCCGGGGAAGACAGCCATCCTCAGGGAGCCACTCCTGCCTTCCTCTGCAACACTTGCTGCCTACTGACACTCTTGGGTTTGGCTGCTGACATGAGCTGCAAGAGCGGGTACCAGGGCAAGAACCTGCACACGCATGCTGGTTCTGGTTGGTGACAGCGGATGACCAAGAAACAGCCTTTACCTGGTGGGGCAGTTGACTTCATTGCCTCTGTTCTTTTGCCAGGGAGTGGCAGCTTGCGACCGCTTCCTCGCCAAAGCACCTCCTTTGGCACAGTCTCTCTAACCAGCCCTTTAGAAAGAAAGCAGGACAGTGTGACTATAAGGAACTGCTCCTCCTTGAACCATATTCCGGGCACAGTTGCAAGCACACACCAGTTGCTGCTGGCTGGATACCAATGTTTGCACGGAACAGCTCGGACCACTTATGGTAGTGCTGGGCTAGCAGCTGCCCCCGGGACACGGCGTGACCCACAAGCGGCAGTAGAGGCTCTCGGCCATCTCTGGCGCTCACCAGTGCCTGCTAGGTGTGAAATTGAGTGTCTCCGCTCTGATCCATCCCTTCCTGCTGTGCAGGTTACGGTGTGTCCACACATGGATTTAGAACCTCAGCTTCCCAAGTCTTATGGCGGACAGAGTGAAATATACCCACCAGGTGCTGCCTTCTCTAACTCCTTTATGATATCCTCTACGATGTCAGAGGATGTTGGGGAAGATTTTCTTATTTCAGCATTGTCCTTCGCTGTTAGAGGACCTGAACAGAAAGTAGGAAGTTAACTTTGGCACCAGTGCAATTTGGAGAAGCAGGGCTTAGTTTGTGAAGTCAGTGAAATGGCTACCCACTGCTGGGATACCAGCTGGGCTCCAGCGCCGGAAGCAGCCGAGGATCTGGCAAAGCCCTCCCTGGGGACACTTCTGCAACCAAAGCCCCATGAGAAGTTTCTGTCCCAGCGCCATCTACATCAATAGCTCAGTAGGAGAGCATACCAGGGCTCGTGCCTTGACAGGGCACACACACACGTGCCGGTCTATACCCTCCCACCTGCAGAGATGCCTGGCTGACGTTTGGGCTTGAGCTGGCAGCTCTCAAAGGAAGTCAAAAGCCACAACTTACCCAGGCCATCTCCCAGAGCTTCAGTCCTGGAACCCATCTGGGAGCCTGGATCACCTTCGCCTTCGGTCCCATCTGTAAACACAAGTGGAGTCCCTCCTGTGAACTACGCCAACATACTCCTTCTGACCAGAGTGACAGAGAATGCGGTTCAAAGAGGGGACTGCTCCACGGCACTCGTCTCTCCCTGCCACTCCAGAGCATCTTGCAAACAGTTGCTGGGTGCCTGCAGTGGCACCGTGCTGGTACAAACTAAGCATGCGTGGAGCTGCCCGGAGAAGGGCCCTCCCCGTGCCCACCCCAGGTCTCAACTCAAGCGCAAGGTGCCTGCTGGCTCTGCAGCACCTAGATGCTCCTTCCTTCTGCTACCTCAGGGATCCTCCCGAGGCTCCAAACCATGATCCAGCTGAGAAGCTGGATATGGAGAAGCAACATCGTCATCTAAAATCAGGCAGAGATGAGAGAAGTTCCCATGGCATGCTGTGTTCTCCCTCTTCCCCAGCACCCTGCAGTGACTGAGGGGGCTGAGGCAATGTCACGGGACAAAGATGCAGGTGGAGATTTCCCAGCTAGCTGTAGCTAGGTTTAAGAGATGTTCAGGAGAACAGCAGTGATATTCAGAAGTGATGAGCACCTGTAATTTCAGGTTTAGTCCTTAACAAGTTAATGAGTTGACCTCAGAGTACAGCAGAGCGTTTAAGACCAGTGAAATTATTTCTTCCAAACCCTGTTAGCATTTTCCCTTTCTAGGACTTACATTTCTACCTCTAGTCTTAATAGCTGATCTTCCTCTTTGTATGGTAGTGCAATAAAAAGAAGTAAATTGCACACTGTTTGCATGACGTAGAGTAATCAATAAAAAACACCACGATCTGGTCAAATTGAGCTGAGCCTGTCCTTTAAAAACAGGAGAATATGCTACAGGAAAGAAGACATGTCTTTGTAACTGCTAAGCCACTCAATCTTGCTATCGTCACCAGCGAAAAGCCGTTCTTCCCGGCACAGCATGTGCAGAGCAGGCAGGTCGGGGTGAACCTGAAGACCTGGCCCCCGCAGGGACAGGGGTCCACATGCTGTCACAGCCCGGGGAAGACAGCCATCCGCAGGGAGCCACTCCTGCCTTCCTCTGCAACACTTGCTGCCTACTGACACTCTTGGGTTTGGCTGCTGACATGAGCTACAAGAGCGGGCACCAGGGCAAGAACCTGCACACGCATGCTGGTTCTGGTTGGTGACAGCGGATGACCAAGAAACAGCCTTTACCTGGTGGGGCAGTTGACTTCATTGCCTCTGTTCTTTTGCCAGGGAGTGGCAGCTTGCGACCGCTTCCTCGCCAAAGCACCTCCTTCGGCACAGTCTCTCTAACCAGCCCTTTAGAAAGAAAGCAGGACAGTGTGACTATAAGGAACTGCTCCTCCTTGAACCATATTCTGGGCACAGTTGCAAGCACACACCAGTTGCTGCTGGCTGGATACCAATGTTTGCACGGAACAGCTCGGACCACTTATGGTAGTGCTGGGCTAGCAGCTGCCCCCGGGACACGGCGTGACCCACAAGCGGCAGTAGAGGCTCTCGGCCATCTCTGGCGCTCACCAGTGCCTGCTAGGTGTGAAATTGAGTGTCTCCGCTCTGATCCATCCCTTCCTGCTGTGCAGGTTACGGTGTGTCCACACATGGATTTAGAACCTCAGCTTCCCAAGTCTTATGGCGGACAGAGTGAAATATACCCACCAGGTGCTGCCTTCTCTAACTCCTTTATGATATCCTCTACGATGTCAGAGGATGTTGGGGAAGATTTTCTTATTTCAGCATTGTCCTTCGCTGTTAGAGGACCTGAACAGAAAGTAGG
>NW_028153818.1:0-40000 GCF_964211835.1 Anser anser
TACGTGTTTTTTCGGGTCTAACTCGGGTTCAGCTTCTTGTTGCGGTTAGGGTTATGTTTAGGGTTGTTAGGAAAGAGTGAAGACGCAGAGTCCTGTTGAGTGTGGGGTTGCGTAAAGGCTCCCCCAGGGAGTTCAGGTGTACCCAAAGTTCCGCTGAGAGCACTTTTGGATGGCAGAAAGTGGCACCATGGTTACGTGTTTTTTCGGGTCTAACTCGGGTTCAGCTTCTTGTTGCGGTTAGGGTTATGTTTAGGGTTGTTAGGAAAGAGTGAAGACGCAGAGTCCTGTTGAGTGTGGGTTGCGTAAAGGCTCCCCCAGGGAGTTCAGGTGTACCCAAAGGCTTCCGCTGAGAGCACTTTTGGATGGCAGAAAGTGGCACCGTACGTGTTTTTTCGGGTCTAACTCGGGTTCAGCTTCTTGTTGCGGTTAGGGTTATGTTTAGGGTTGTTAGGAAAGAGTGAAGACGCAGAGTCCTGTTGAGTGTGGGGTTGCGTAAAGGCTCCCCCAGGGAGTTCAGGTGTACCCAAAGGCTTCCGCTGAGAGCACTTTTGGATGGCAGAAAGTGGCACCGTACGTGTTTTTTCGGGTCTAACTCGGGTTCAGCTTCTTGTTGCGGTTAGGGTTATGTTTAGGGTTGTTAGGAAAGAGTGAAGACGCAGAGTCCTGTTGAGTGTGGGGTTGCGTAAAGGCTCCCCCAGGGAGTTCAGGTGTACCCAAAGGCTTCCGCTGAGAGCACTTTTTGATGGCAGAAAGTGGCACCGTACGTGTTTTTTCGGGTCTAACTCGGGTTCAGCTTCTTGTTGCGGTTAGGGTTATGTTTAGGGTTGTTAGGAAAGAGTGAAGACGCAGAGTCCTGTTGAGTGTGGGGTTGCGTAAAGGCTCCCCCAGGGAGTTCAGGTGTACCCAAAGGCTTCCGCTGAGAGCACTTTTTGATGGCAGAAAGTGGCACCGTACGTGTTTTTTCGGGTCTAACTCGGGTTCAGCTTCTTGTTGCGGTTAGGGTTATGTTTAGGGTTGTTAGGAAAGAGTGAAGACGCAGAGTCCTGTTGAGTGTGGGGTTGCGTAAAGGCTCCCCCAGGGAGTTCAGGTGTACCCAAAGGCTTCCGCTGAGAGCACTTTTTGATGGCAGAAAGTGGCACCGTACGTGTTTTTTCGGGTCTAACTCGGGTTCAGCTTCTTGTTGCGGTTAGGGTTATGTTTAGGGTTGTTAGGAAAGAGTGAAGACGCAGAGTCCTGTTGAGTGTGGGGTTGCGTAAAGGCTCCCCCAGGGAGTTCAGGTGTACCCAAAGGCTTCCGCTGAGAGCACTTTTTGATGGCAGAAAGTGGCACCGTACGTGTTTTTTCGGGTCTAACTCGGGTTCAGCTTCTTGTTGCGGTTAGGGTTATGTTTAGGGTTGTTAGGAAAGAGTGAAGACGCAGAGTCCTGTTGAGTGTGGGGTTGCGTAAAGGCTCCCCCAGGGAGTTCAGGTGTACCCAAAGGCTTCCGCTGAGAGCACTTTTTGATGGCAGAAAGTGGCACCGTACGTGTTTTTTCGGGTCTAACTCGGGTTCAGCTTCTTGTTGCGGTTAGGGTTATGTTTAGGGTTGTTAGGAAAGAGTGAAGACGCAGAGTCCTGTTGAGTGTGGGGTTGCGTAAAGGCTCCCCCAGGGAGTTCAGGTGTACCCAAAGGCTTCCGCTGAGAGCACTTTTTGATGGCAGAAAGTGGCACCGTACGTGTTTTTTCGGGTCTAACTCGGGTTCAGCTTCTTGTTGCGGTTAGGGTTATGTTTAGGGTTGTTAGGAAAGAGTGAAGACGCAGAGTCCTGTTGAGTGTGGGGTTGCGTAAAGGCTCCCCCAGGGAGTTCAGGTGTACCCAAAGGCTTCCGCTGAGAGCACTTTTGGATGGCAGAAAGTGGCACCGTACGTGTTTTTTCGGGTCTAACTCGGGTTCAGCTTCTTGTTGCGGTTAGGGTTATGTTTAGGGTTGTTAGGAAAGAGTGAAGACGCAGAGTCCTGTTGAGTGTGGGGTTGCGTAAAGGCTCCCCCAGGGAGTTCAGGTGTACCCAAAGGCTTCCGCTGAGAGCACTTTTTGATGGCAGAAAGTGGCACCGTACGTGTTTTTTCGGGTCTAACTCGGGTTCAGCTTCTTGTTGCGGTTAGGGTTATGTTTAGGGTTGTTAGGAAAGAGTGAAGACGCAGAGTCCTGTTGAGTGTGGGGTTGCGTAAAGGCTCCCCCAGGGAGTTCAGGTGTACCCAAAGGCTTCCGCTGAGAGCACTTTTGGATGGCAGAAAGTGGCACCGTACGTGTTTTTTCGGGTCTAACTCGGGTTCAGCTTCTTGTTGCGGTTAGGGTTATGTTTAGGGTTGTTAGGAAAGAGTGAAGACGCAGAGTCCTGTTGAGTGTGGGGTTGCGTAAAGGCTCCCCCAGGGAGTTCAGGTGTACCCAAAGGCTTCCGCTGAGAGCACTTTTTGATGGCAGAAAGTGGCACCGTACGTGTTTTTTCGGGTCTAACTCGGGTTCAGCTTCTTGTTGCGGTTAGGGTTATGTTTAGGGTTGTTAGGAAAGAGTGAAGACGCAGAGTCCTGTTGAGTGTGGGGTTGCGTAAAGGCTCCCCCAGGGAGTTCAGGTGTACCCAAAGGCTTCCGCTGAGAGCACTTTTTGATGGCAGAAAGTGGCACCGTACGTGTTTTTTCGGGTCTAACTCGGGTTCAGCTTCTTGTTGCGGTTAGGGTTATGTTTAGGGTTGTTAGGAAAGAGTGAAGACGCAGAGTCCTGTTGAGTGTGGGGTTGCGTAAAGGCTCCCCCAGGGAGTTCAGGTGTACCCAAAGGCTTCCGCTGAGAGCACTTTTGGATGGCAGAAAGTGGCACCGTACGTGTTTTTTCGGGTCTAACTCGGGTTCAGCTTCTTGTTGCGGTTAGGGTTATGTTTAGGGTTGTTAGGAAAGAGTGAAGACGCAGAGTCCTGTTGAGTGTGGGGTTGCGTAAAGGCTCCCCCAGGGAGTTCAGGTGTACCCAAAGGCTTCCGCTGAGAGCACTTTTTGATGGCAGAAAGTGGCACCGTACGTGTTTTTTCGGGTCTAACTCGGGTTCAGCTTCTTGTTGCGGTTAGGGTTATGTTTAGGGTTGTTAGGAAAGAGTGAAGACGCAGAGTCCTGTTGAGTGTGGGGTTGCGTAAAGGCTCCCCCAGGGAGTTCAGGTGTACCCAAAGGCTTCCGCTGAGAGCACTTTTTGATGGCAGAAAGTGGCACCGTACGTGTTTTTTCGGGTCTAACTCGGGTTGAGCTTCTTGTTGCGGTTAGGGTTATGTTTAGGGTTGTTAGGAAAGAGTGAAGACGCAGAGTCCTGTTGAGTGTGGGGTTGCGTAAAGGCTCCCCCAGGGAGTTCAGGTGTACCCAAAGGCTTCCGCTGAGAGCACTTTTTGATGGCAGAAAGTGGCACCGTACGTGTTTTTTCGGGTCTAACTCGGGTTCGAGCTTCTTGTTGCGGTTAGGGTTATGTTTAGGGTTGTTAGGAAAGAGTGAAGACGCAGAGTCCTGTTGAGTGTGGGGTTGCGTAAAGGCTCCCCCAGGGAGTTCAGGTGTACCCAAAGGCTTCCGCTGAGAGCACTTTTTGATGGCAGAAAGTGGCACCGTACGTGTTTTTTCGGGTCTAACTCGGGTTCAGCTTCTTGTTGCGGTTAGGGTTATGTTTAGGGTTGTTAGGAAAGAGTGAAGACGCAGAGTCCTGTTGAGTGTGGGGTTGCGTAAAGGCTCCCCCAGGGAGTTCAGGTGTACCCAAAGGCTTCCGCTGAGAGCACTTTTTGATGGCAGAAAGTGGCACCGTACGTGTTTTTTCGGGTCTAACTCGGGTTCAGCTTCTTGTTGCGGTTAGGGTTATGTTTAGGGTTGTTAGGAAAGAGTGAAGACGCAGAGTCCTGTTGAGTGTGGGGTTGCGTAAAGGCTCCCCCAGGGAGTTCAGGTGTACCCAAAGGCTTCCGCTGAGAGCACTTTTGGATGGCAGAAAGTGGCACCGTACGTGTTTTTTCGGGTCTAACTCGGGTTCAGCTTCTTGTTGCGGTTAGGGTTATGTTTAGGGTTGTTAGGAAAGAGTGAAGACGCAGAGTCCTGTTGAGTGTGGGGTTGCGTAAAGGCTCCCCCAGGGAGTTCAGGTGTACCCAAAGGCTTCCGCTGAGAGCACTTTTTGATGGCAGAAAGTGGCACCGTACGTGTTTTTTCGGGTCTAACTCGGGTTCAGCTTCTTGTTGCGGTTAGGGTTATGTTTAGGGTTGTTAGGAAAGAGTGAAGACGCAGAGTCCTGTTGAGTGTGGGGTTGCGTAAAGGCTCCCCCAGGGAGTTCAGGTGTACCCAAAGGCTTCCGCTGAGAGCACTTTTTGATGGCAGAAAGTGGCACCGTACGTGTTTTTTCGGGTCTAACTCGGGTTCAGCTTCTTGTTGCGGTTAGGGTTATGTTTAGGGTTGTTAGGAAAGAGTGAAGACGCAGAGTCCTGTTGAGTGTGGGGTTGCGTAAAGGCTCCCCCAGGGAGTTCAGGTGTACCCAAAGGCTTCCGCTGAGAGCACTTTTTGATGGCAGAAAGTGGCACCGTACGTGTTTTTTCGGGTCTAACTCGGGTTCAGCTTCTTGTTGCGGTTAGGGTTATGTTTAGGGTTGTTAGGAAAGAGTGAAGACGCAGAGTCCTGTTGAGTGTGGGGTTGCGTAAAGGCTCCCCCAGGGAGTTCAGGTGTACCCAAAGGCTTCCGCTGAGAGCACTTTTGGATGGCAGAAAGTGGCACCGTACGTGTTTTTTCGGGTCTAACTCGGGTTCAGCTTCTTGTTGCGGTTAGGGTTATGTTTAGGGTTGTTAGGAAAGAGTGAAGACGCAGAGTCCTGTTGAGTGTGGGGTTGCGTAAAGGCTCCCCCAGGGAGTTCAGGTGTACCCAAAGGCTTCCGCTGAGAGCACTTTTGGATGGCAGAAAGTGGCACCGTACGTGTTTTTTCGGGTCTAACTCGGGTTCAGCTTCTTGTTGCGGTTAGGGTTATGTTTAGGGTTGTTAGGAAAGAGTGAAGACGCAGAGTCCTGTTGAGTGTGGGGTTGCGTAAAGGCTCCCCCAGGGAGTTCAGGTGTACCCAAAGGCTTCCGCTGAGAGCACTTTTGGATGGCAGAAAGTGGCACCGTACGTGTTTTTTCGGGTCTAACTCGGGTTCAGCTTCTTGTTGCGGTTAGGGTTATGTTTAGGGTTGTTAGGAAAGAGTGAAGACGCAGAGTCCTGTTGAGTGTGGGGTTGCGTAAAGGCTCCCCCAGGGAGTTCAGGTGTACCCAAAGGCTTCCGCTGAGAGCACTTTTTGATGGCAGAAAGTGGCACCGTACGTGTTTTTTCGGGTCTAACTCGGGTTCAGCTTCTTGTTGCGGTTAGGGTTATGTTTAGGGTTGTTAGGAAAGAGTGAAGACGCAGAGTCCTGTTGAGTGTGGGGTTGCGTAAAGGCTCCCCCAGGGAGTTCAGGTGTACCCAAAGGCTTCCGCTGAGAGCACTTTTTGATGGCAGAAAGTGGCACCGTACGTGTTTTTTCGGGTCTAACTCGGGTTCAGCTTCTTGTTGCGGTTAGGGTTATGTTTAGGGTTGTTAGGAAAGAGTGAAGACGCAGAGTCCTGTTGAGTGTGGGGTTGCGTAAAGGCTCCCCCAGGGAGTTCAGGTGTACCCAAAGGCTTCCGCTGAGAGCACTTTTTGATGGCAGAAAGTGGCACCGTACGTGTTTTTTCGGGTCTAACTCGGGTTCAGCTTCTTGTTGCGGTTAGGGTTATGTTTAGGGTTGTTAGGAAAGAGTGAAGACGCAGAGTCCTGTTGAGTGTGGGGTTGCGTAAAGGCTCCCCCAGGGAGTTCAGGTGTACCCAAAGGCTTCCGCTGAGAGCACTTTTTGATGGCAGAAAGTGGCACCGTACGTGTTTTTTCGGGTCTAACTCGGGTTCAGCTTCTTGTTGCGGTTAGGGTTATGTTTAGGGTTGTTAGGAAAGAGTGAAGACGCAGAGTCCTGTTGAGTGTGGGGTTGCGTAAAGGCTCCCCCAGGGAGTTCAGGTGTACCCAAAGGCTTCCGCTGAGAGCACTTTTTGATGGCAGAAAGTGGCACCGTACGTGTTTTTTCGGGTCTAACTCGGGTTCAGCTTCTTGTTGCGGTTAGGGTTATGTTTAGGGTTGTTAGGAAAGAGTGAAGACGCAGAGTCCTGTTGAGTGTGGGGTTGCGTAAAGGCTCCCCCAGGGAGTTCAGGTGTACCCAAAGGCTTCCGCTGAGAGCACTTTTTGATGGCAGAAAGTGGCACCGTACGTGTTTTTTCGGGTCTAACTCGGGTTCAGCTTCTTGTTGCGGTTAGGGTTATGTTTAGGGTTGTTAGGAAAGAGTGAAGACGCAGAGTCCTGTTGAGTGTGGGGTTGCGTAAAGGCTCCCCCAGGGAGTTCAGGTGTACCCAAAGGCTTCCGCTGAGAGCACTTTTGGATGGCAGAAAGTGGCACCGTACGTGTTTTTTCGGGTCTAACTCGGGTTCAGCTTCTTGTTGCGGTTAGGGTTATGTTTAGGGTTGTTAGGAAAGAGTGAAGACGCAGAGTCCTGTTGAGTGTGGGGTTGCGTAAAGGCTCCCCCAGGGAGTTCAGGTGTACCCAAAGGCTTCCGCTGAGAGCACTTTTGGATGGCAGAAAGTGGCACCGTACGTGTTTTTTCGGGTCTAACTCGGGTTCAGCTTCTTGTTGCGGTTAGGGTTATGTTTAGGGTTGTTAGGAAAGAGTGAAGACGCAGAGTCCTGTTGAGTGTGGGGTTGCGTAAAGGCTCCCCCAGGGAGTTCAGGTGTACCCAAAGGCTTCCGCTGAGAGCACTTTTTGATGGCAGAAAGTGGCACCGTACGTGTTTTTTCGGCTCTAACTCGGGTTCAGCTTCTTGTTGCGGTTAGGGTTATGTTTAGGGTTGTTAGGAAAGAGTGAAGACGCAGAGTCCTGTTGAGTGTGGGGTTGCGTAAAGGCTCCCCCAGGGAGTTCAGGTGTACCCAAAGGCTTCCGCTGAGAGCACTTTTGGATGGCAGAAAGTGGCACCGTACGTGTTTTTTCGGGTCTAACTCGGGTTCAGCTTCTTGTTGCGGTTAGGGTTATGTTTAGGGTTGTTAGGAAAGAGTGAAGACGCAGAGTCCTGTTGAGTGTGGGGTTGCGTAAAGGCTCCCCCAGGGAGTTCAGGTGTACCCAAAGGCTTCCGCTGAGAGCACTTTTTGATGGCAGAAAGTGGCACCGTACGTGTTTTTTCGGGTCTAACTCGGGTTGAGCTTCTTGTTGCGGTTAGGGTTATGTTTAGGGTTGTTAGGAAAGAGTGAAGACGCAGAGTCCTGTTGAGTGTGGGGTTGCGTAAAGGCTCCCCCAGGGAGTTCAGGTGTACCCAAAGGCTTCCGCTGAGAGCACTTTTTGATGGCAGAAAGTGGCACCGTACGTGTTTTTTCGGGTCTAACTCGGGTTGAGCTTCTTGTTGCGGTTAGGGTTATGTTTAGGGTTGTTAGGAAAGAGTGAAGACGCAGAGTCCTGTTGAGTGTGGGGTTGCGTAAAGGCTCCCCCAGGGAGTTCAGGTGTACCCAAAGGCTTCCGCTGAGAGCACTTTTGGATGGCAGAAAGTGGCACCGTACGTGTTTTTTCGGGTCTAACTCGGGTTCAGCTTCTTGTTGCGGTTAGGGTTATGTTTAGGGTTGTTAGGAAAGAGTGAAGACGCAGAGTCCTGTTGAGTGTGGGGTTGCGTAAAGGCTCCCCCAGGGAGTTCAGGTGTACCCAAAGGCTTCCGCTGAGAGCACTTTTTGATGGCAGAAAGTGGCACCGTACGTGTTTTTTCGGGTCTAACTCGGGTTCAGCTTCTTGTTGCGGTTAGGGTTATGTTTAGGGTTGTTAGGAAAGAGTGAAGACGCAGAGTCCTGTTGAGTGTGGGGTTGTGTAAAGGCTCCCCCAGGGAGTTCAGGTGTACCCAAAGGCTTCCGCTGAGAGCACTTTTTGATGGCAGAAAGTGGCACCGTACGTGTTTTTTCGGGTCTAACTCGGGTTCAGCTTCTTGTTGCGGTTAGGGTTATGTTTAGGGTTGTTAGGAAAGAGTGAAGACGCAGAGTCCTGTTGAGTGTGGGGTTGCGTAAAGGCTCCCCCAGGGAGTTCAGGTGTACCCAAAGGCTTCCGCTGAGAGCACTTTTTGATGGCAGAAAGTGGCACCGTACGTGTTTTTTCGGGTCTAACTCGGGTTGAGCTTCTTGTTCCGGTTAGGGTTATGTTTAGGGTTGTTAGGAAAGAGTGAAGACGCAGAGTCCTGTTGAGTGTGGGGTTGCGTAAAGGCTCCCCCAGGGAGTTCAGGTGTACCCAAAGGCTTCCGCTGAGAGCACTTTTTGATGGCAGAAAGTGGCACCGTACGTGTTTTTTCGGGTCTAACTCGGGTTGAGCTTCTTGTTGCGGTTAGGGTTATGTTTAGGGTTGTTAGGAAAGAGTGAAGACGCAGAGTCCTGTTGAGTGTGGGGTTGCGTAAAGGCTCCCCCAGGGAGTTCAGGTGTACCCAAAGGCTTCCGCTGAGAGCACTTTTTGATGGCAGAAAGTGGCACCGTACGTGTTTTTTCGGGTCTAACTCGGGTTGAGCTTCTTGTTGCGGTTAGGGTTATGTTTAGGGTTGTTAGGAAAGAGTGAAGACGCAGAGTCCTGTTGAGTGTGGGGTTGCGTAAAGGCTCCCCCAGGGAGTTCAGGTGTACCCAAAGGCTTCCGCTGAGAGCACTTTTTGATGGCAGAAAGTGGCACCGTACGTGTTTTTTCGGGTCTAACTCGGGTTCAGCTTCTTGTTGCGGTTAGGGTTATGTTTAGGGTTGTTAGGAAAGAGTGAAGACGCAGAGTCCTGTTGAGTGTGGGGTTGCGTAAAGGCTCCCCCAGGGAGTTCAGGTGTACCCAAAGGCTTCCGCTGAGAGCACTTTTTGATGGCAGAAAGTGGCACCGTACGTGTTTTTTCGGGTCTAACTCGGGTTCAGCTTCTTGTTGCGGTTAGGGTTATGTTTAGGGTTGTTAGGAAAGAGTGAAGACGCAGAGTCCTGTTGAGTGTGGGGTTGCGTAAAGGCTCCCCCAGGGAGTTCAGGTGTACCCAAAGGCTTCCGCTGAGAGCACTTTTTGATGGCAGAAAGTGGCACCGTACGTGTTTTTTCGGGTCTAACTCGGGTTGAGCTTCTTGTTGCGGTTAGGGTTATGTTTAGGGTTGTTAGGAAAGAGTGAAGACGCAGAGTCCTGTTGAGTGTGGGGTTGCGTAAAGGCTCCCCCAGGGAGTTCAGGTGTACCCAAAGGCTTCCGCTGAGAGCACTTTTGGATGGCAGAAAGTGGCACCGTACGTGTTTTTTCGGGTCTAACTCGGGTTGAGCTTCTTGTTGCGGTTAGGGTTATGTTTAGGGTTGTTAGGAAAGAGTGAAGACGCAGAGTCCTGTTGAGTGTGGGGTTGCGTAAAGGCTCCCCCAGGGAGTTCAGGTGTACCCAAAGGCTTCCGCTGAGAGCACTTTTGGATGGCAGAAAGTGGCACCGTACGTGTTTTTTCGGGTCTAACTCGGGTTCAGCTTCTTGTTGCGGTTAGGGTTATGTTTAGGGTTGTTAGGAAAGAGTGAAGACGCAGAGTCCTGTTGAGTGTGGGGTTGCGTAAAGGCTCCCCCAGGGAGTTCAGGTGTACCCAAAGGCTTCCGCTGAGAGCACTTTTGGATGGCAGAAAGTGGCACCGTACGTGTTTTTTCGGGTCTAACTCGGGTTCAGCTTCTTGTTGCGGTTAGGGTTATGTTTAGGGTTGTTAGGAAAGAGTGAAGACGCAGAGTCCTGTTGAGTGTGGGGTTGCGTAAAGGCTCCCCCAGGGAGTTCAGGTGTACCCAAAGGCTTCCGCTGAGAGCACTTTTTGATGGCAGAAAGTGGCACCGTACGTGTTTTTTCGGCTCTAACTCGGGTTCAGCTTCTTGTTGCGGTTAGGGTTATGTTTAGGGTTGTTAGGAAAGCGTGAAGACGCAGAGTCCTGTGGAGTGTGGGGTTGCGTAAAGGCTCCCCCAGGGAGTTCAGGTGTACCCAAAGGCTTCCGCTGAGAGCACTTTTTGATGGCAGAAAGTGGCACCGTACGTGTTTTTTCGGCTCTAACTCGGGTTGAGCTTCTTGTTGCGGTTAGGGTTATGTTTAGGGTTGTTAGGAAAGAGTGAAGACGCAGAGTCCTGTTGAGTGTGGGGTTGCGTAAAGACTCCCCCAGGGAGTTCAGGTGTACCCAAAGGCTTCCGCTGAGAGCACTTTTTGATGGCAGAAAGTGGCACCGTCCGTGTTTTTTCGGGTCTAACTCGGGTTCAGCTTCTTGTTGCGGTTAGGGTTATGTTTAGGGTTGTTAGGAAAGAGTGAAGACGCAGAGTCCTGTTGAGTGTGGGGTTGCGTAAAGGCTCCCCCAGGGAGTTCAGGTGTACCCAAAGGCTTCCGCTGAGAGCACTTTTTGATGGCAGAAAGTGGCACCGTACGTGTTTTTTCGGCTCTAACTCGGGTTCAGCTTCTTGTTGCGGTTAGGGTTATGTTTAGGGTTGTTAGGAAAGAGTGAAGACGCAGAGTCCTGTTGAGTGTGGGGTTGCGTAAAGGCTCCCCCAGGGAGTTCAGGTGTACCCAAAGGCTTCCGCTGAGAGCACTTTTTGATGGCAGAAAGTGGCACCGTACGTGTTTTTTCGGGTCTAACTCGGGTTCAGCTTCTTGTTGCGGTTAGGGTTATGTTTAGGGTTGTTAGGAAAGAGTGAAGACGCAGAGTCCTGTTGAGTGTGGGGTTGCGTAAAGGCTCCCCCAGGGAGTTCAGGTGTACCCAAAGGCTTCCGCTGAGAGCACTTTTTGATGGCAGAAAGTGGCACCGTACGTGTTTTTTCGGGTCTAACTCGGGTTGAGCTTCTTGTTGCGGTTAGGGTTATGTTTAGGGTTGTTAGGAAAGAGTGAAGACGCAGAGTCCTGTTGAGTGTGGGGTTGCGTAAAGGCTCCCCCAGGGAGTTCAGGTGTACCCAAAGGCTTCCGCTGAGAGCACTTTTTGATGGCAGAAAGTGGCACCGTACGTGTTTTTTCGGGTCTAACTCGGGTTCAGCTTCTTGTTGCGGTTAGGGTTATGTTTAGGGTTGTTAGGAAAGAGTGAAGACGCAGAGTCCTGTTGAGTGTGGGGTTGCGTAAAGGCTCCCCCAGGGAGTTCAGGTGTACCCAAAGGCTTCCGCTGAGAGCACTTTTTGATGGCAGAAAGTGGCACCGTACGTGTTTTTTCGGGTCTAACTCGGGTTCAGCTTCTTGTTGCGGTTAGGGTTATGTTTAGGGTTGTTAGGAAAGAGTGAAGACGCAGAGTCCTGTTGAGTGCGGGGTTGCGTAAAGGCTCCCCCAGGGAGTTCAGGTGTACCCAAAGGCTTCCGCTGAGAGCACTTTTTGATGGCAGAAAGTGGCACCGTACGTGTTTTTTCGGGTCTAACTCGGGTTGAGCTTCTTGTTGCGGTTAGGGTTATGTTTAGGGTTGTTAGGAAAGAGTGAAGACGCAGAGTCCTGTTGAGTGTGGGGTTGCGTAAAGGCTCCCCCAGGGAGTTCAGGTGTACCCAAAGGCTTCCGCTGAGAGCACTTTTTGATGGCAGAAAGTGGCACCGTACGTGTTTTTTCGGGTCTAACTCGGGTTGAGCTTCTTGTTGCGGTTAGGGTTATGTTTAGGGTTGTTAGGAAAGAGTGAAGACGCAGAGTCCTGTTGAGTGTGGGGTTGCGTAAGGGCTCCCCCAGGGAGTTCAGGTGTACCCAAAGGCTTCCGCTGAGAGCACTTTTTGATGGCAGAAAGTGGCACCGTACGTGTTTTTTCGGCTCTAACTCGGGTTCAGCTTCTTGTTGCGGTTAGGGTTATGTTTAGGGTTGTTAGGAAAGCGTGAAGACGCAGAGTCCTGTGGAGTGTGGGGTTGCGTAAAGGCTCCCCCAGGGAGTTCAGGTGTACCCAAAGGCTTCCGCTGAGAGCACTTTTTGATGGCAGAAAGTGGCACCGTACGTGTTTTTTCGGCTCTAACTCGGGTTGAGCTTCTTGTTGCGGTTAGGGTTATGTTTAGGGTTGTTAGGAAAGAGTGAAGACGCAGAGTCCTGTTGAGTGTGGGGTTGCGTAAAGGCTCCCCCAGGGAGTTCAGGTGTACCCAAAGGCTTCCGCTGAGAGCACTTTTTGATGGCAGAAAGTGGCACCGTCCGTGTTTTTTCGGGTCTAACTCGGGTTCAGCTTCTTGTTGCGGTTAGGGTTATGTTTAGGGTTGTTAGGAAAGAGTGAAGACGCAGAGTCCTGTTGAGTGTGGGGTTGCGTAAAGGCTCCCCCAGGGAGTTCAGGTGTACCCAAAGGCTTCCGCTGAGAGCACTTTTTGATGGCAGAAAGTGGCACCGTACGTGTTTTTTCGGCTCTAACTCGGGTTCAGCTTCTTGTTGCGGTTAGGGTTATGTTTAGGGTTGTTAGGAAAGAGTGAAGACGCAGAGTCCTGTTGAGTGTGGGGTTGCGTAAAGGCTCCCCCAGGGAGTTCAGGTGTACCCAAAGGCTTCCGCTGAGAGCACTTTTGGATGGCAGAAAGTGGCACCGTACGTGTTTTTTCGGGTCTAACTCGGGTTGAGCTTCTTGTTGCGGTTAGGGTTATGTTTAGGGTTGTTAGGAAAGAGTGAAGACGCAGAGTCCTGTTGAGTGTGGGGTTGCGTAAAGGCTCCCCCAGGGAGTTCAGGTGTACCCAAAGGCTTCCGCTGAGAGCACTTTTTGATGGCAGAAAGTGGCACCGTACGTGTTTTTTCGGGTCTAACTCGGGTTGAGCTTCTTGTTGCGGTTAGGGTTATGTTTAGGGTTGTTAGGAAAGAGTGAAGACGCAGAGTCCTGTTGAGTGTGGGGTTGCGTAAAGGCTCCCCCAGGGAGTTCAGGTGTACCCAAAGGCTTCCGCTGAGAGCACTTTTTGATGGCAGAAAGTGGCACCGTACGTGTTTTTTCGGGTCTAACTCGGGTTGAGCTTCTTGTTGCGGTTAGGGTTATGTTTAGGGTTGTTAGGAAAGAGTGAAGACGCAGAGTCCTGTTGAGTGTGGGGTTGCGTAAAGGCTCCCCCAGGGAGTTCAGGTGTACCCAAAGGCTTCCGCTGAGAGCACTTTTTGATGGCAGAAAGTGGCACCGTACGTGTTTTTTCGGGTCTAACTCGGGTTGAGCTTCTTGTTGCGGTTAGGGTTATGTTTAGGGTTGTTAGGAAAGAGTGAAGACGCAGAGTCCTGTTGAGTGTGGGGTTGCGTAAAGGCTCCCCCAGGGAATTCAGGTGTACCCAAAGGCTTCCGCTGAGAGCACTTTTTGATGGCAGAAAGTGGCACCGTACGTGTTTTTTCGGGTCTAACTCGGGTTGAGCTTCTTGTTGCGGTTAGGGTTATGTTTAGGGTTGTTAGGAAAGAGTGAAGACGCAGAGTCCTGTTGAGTGTGGGGTTGCGTAAAGGCTCCCCCAGGGAGTTCAGGTGTACCCAAAGGCTTCCGCTGAGAGCACTTTTTGATGGCAGAAAGTGGCACCGTACGTGTTTTTTCGGGTCTAACTCGGGTTCAGCTTCTTGTTGCGGTTAGGGTTATGTTTAGGGTTGTTAGGAAAGAGTGAAGACGCAGAGTCCTGTTGAGTGTGGGGTTGCGTAAAGGCTCCCCCAGGGAGTTCAGGTGTACCCAAAGGCTTCCGCTGAGAGCACTTTTTGATGGCAGAAAGTGGCACCGTACGTGTTTTTTCGGCTCTAACTCGGGTTCAGCTTCTTGTTGCGGTTAGGGTTATGTTTAGGGTTGTTAGGAAAGAGTGAAGACGCAGAGTCCTGTTGAGTGTGGGGTTGCATAAAGGCTCCCCCAGGGAGTTTAGGTGTACCCAAAGGCTTCCGCTGAGAGCACTTTTTGATGGCAGAAAGTGGCACCGTACATGTTTTTTCGGGTCTAACTCGGGTTGAGCTTCTTTTTGCGGTTAGGGTTATGTTTAGGGTTGTTAGGAAAGAGTGAAGACGCAGAGTCCTGTTGAGTGTGGGGTTGCGTAAAGGCTCCCCCAGGGAGTTCAGGTGTACCCAAAGGCTTCCGCTGAGAGCACTTTTTGATGGCAGAAAGTGGCACCGTACGTGTTTTTTCGGCTCTAACTCGGGTTGAGCTTCTTGTTGCGGTTAGGGTTATGTTTAGGGTTGTTAGGAAAGAGTGAAGACGCAGAGTCCTGTTGAGTGTGGGGTTGCGTAAAGGCTCCCCCAGGGAGTTCAGGTGTACCCAAAGGCTTCCGCTGAGAGCACTTTTTGATGGCAGAAAGTGGCACCGTACGTGTTTTTTCGGGTCTAACTCGGGTTGAGCTTCTTGTTGCGGTTAGGGTTATGTTTAGGGTTGTTAGGAAAGAGTGAAGACGCAGAGTCCTGTTGAGTGTGGGGTTGCGTAAAGGCTCCCCCAGGGAGTTCAGGTGTACCCAAAGGCTTCCGCTGAGAGCACTTTTTGATGGCAGAAAGTGGCACCGTACGTGTTTTTTCGGGTCTAACTCGGGTTCAGCTTCTTGTTGCGGTTAGGGTTATGTTTAGGGTTGTTAGGAAAGAGTGAAGACGCAGAGTCCTGTTGAGTGTGGGGTTGCGTAAAGGCTCCTCCAGGGAGTTCAGGTGTACCCAAAGGCTTCCGCTGAGAGCACTTTTTGATGGCAGAAAGTGGCACCGTACGTGTTTTTTCGGGTCTAACTCGGGTTCAGCTTCTTGTTGCGGTTAGGGTTATGTTTAGGGTTGTTAGGAAAGAGTGAAGACGCAGAGTCCTGTTGAGTGTGGGGTTGCGTAAAGGCTCCCCCAGGGAGTTCAGGTGTACCCAAAGGCTTCCGCTGAGAGCACTTTTTGATGGCAGAAAGTGGCACCGTATGTGTTTTTTCGGGTCTAACTCGGGTTGAGCTTCTTGTTGCGGTTAGGGTTATGTTTAGGGTTGTTAGGAAAGAGTGAAGACGCAGAGTCCTGTTGAGTGTGGGGTTGCGTAAAGGCTCCCCCAGGGAGTTCAGGTGTACCCAAAGGCTTCCGCTGAGAGCACTTTTGGATGGCAGAAAGTGGCACCGTACGTGTTTTTTCGGGTCTAACTCGGGTTCAGCTTCTTGTTGCGGTTAGGGTTATGTTTAGGGTTGTTAGGAAAGAGTGAAGACGCAGAGTCCTGTTGAGTGTGGGGTTGCGTAAAGGCTCCCCCAGGGAGTTCAGGTGTACCCAAAGGCTTCCGCTGAGAGCACTTTTTGATGGCAGAAAGTGGCACCGTACGTGTTTTTTCGGGTCTAACTCGGGTTGAGCTTCTTGTTCCGGTTAGGGTTATGTTTAGGGTTGTTAGGAAAGAGTGAAGACGCAGAGTCCTGTTGAGTGTGGGGTTGCGTAAAGGCTCCCCCAGGGAGTTCAGGTGTTCCCAAAGGCTTCCGCTGAGAGCACTTTTTGATGGCAGAAAGTGGCACCGTACGTGTTTTTTCGGGTCTAACTCGGGTTCAGCTTCTTGTTGCGGTTAGGGTTATGTTTAGGGTTGTTAGGAAAGAGTGAAGACGCAGAGTCCTGTTGAGTGTGGGGTTGCGTAAAGGCTCCCCCAGGGAGTTCAGGTGTACCCAAAGGCTTCCGCTGAGAGCACTTTTTGATGGCAGAAAGTGGCACCGTATGTGTTTTTTCGGGTCTAACTCGGGTTGAGCTTCTTGTTGCGGTTAGGGTTATGTTTAGGGTTGTTAGGAAAGAGTGAAGACGCAGACTCCTGTTGAGTGTGCGGTTGCGTAAAGGCTCCCCCAGGGAGTTCAGGTGTACCCAAAGGCTTCCGCTGAGAACACTTTTTGATGGCAGAAAGTGGCACCGTACGTGTTTTTTCGGGTCTAACTCGGGTTGAGCTTCTTGTTGCGGTTAGGGTTATGTTTAGGGTTCTTAGGAAAGAGTGAAGACGCAGAGTCCTGTTGAGTGTGGGGTTGCGTAAAGGCTCCCCCAGGGAGTTCAGGTGTACCCAAAGGCTTCCGCTGAGAGCACTTTTTGACGGCAGAAAGTGGCACCGTACGTGTTTTTTCGGGTCTAACTCGGGTTCAGCTTCTTGTTGCGGTTAGGGTTATGTTTAGGGTTGTTAGGAAAGAGTGAAGACGCAGAGTCCTGTTGAGTGTGGGGTTGCGTAAAGGCTCCCCCAGGGAGTTCAGGTGTACCCAAAGGCTTCCGCTGAGAGCACTTTTGGATGGCAGAAAGTGGCACCGTACGTGTTTTTTCGGGTCTAACTCGGGTTCAGCTTCTTGTTGCGGTTAGGGTTATGTTTAGGGTTGTTAGGAAAGAGTGAAGACGCAGAGTCCTGTTGAGTGTGGGGTTGCGTAAAGGCTCCCCCAGGGAGTTCAAGTGTACCCAAAGGCTTCTGCTGAGAGCACTTTTTGATGGCAGAAAGTGGCACCGTACGTGTTTTTTCGGGTCTAACTCGGGTTGAGCTTCTTGTTGCGGTTAGGGTTATGTTTAGGGTTGTTAGGAAAGAGTGAAGACGCAGAGTCCTGTTGAGTGTGGGGTTGCGTAAAGGCTCCCCCAGGGAGTTCAGGTGTACCCAAAGGCTTCCGCTGAGAGCACTTTTTGATGGCAGAAAGTGGCACCGTACGTGTTTTTTCGGGTCTAACTCGGGTTCAGCTTCTTGTTGCGGTTAGGGTTATGTTTAGGGTTGTTAGGAAAGAGTGAAGACGCAGAGTCCTGTTGAGTGTGGGGTTGCGTAAAGGCTCCCCCAGGGAGTTCAGGTGTACCCAAAGGCTTCCGCTGAGAGCACTTTTTGATGGCAGAAAGTGGCACCGTACGTGTTTTTTCGGGTCTAACTCGGGTTCAGCTTCTTGTTGCGGTTAGGGTTATGTTTAGGGTTGTTAGGAAAGAGTGAAGACGCAGAGTCCTGTTGAGTGTGGGGTTGCGTAAAGGCTCCCCCAGGGAGTTCAGGTGTACCCAAAGGCTTCCGCTGAGAGCACTTTTTGATGGCAGAAAGTGGCACCGTACGTGTTTTTTCGGCTCTAACTCGGGTTGAGCTTCTTGTTGCGGTTAGGGTTATGTTTAGGGTTGTTAGGAAAGAGTGAAGACGCAGAGTCCTGTTGAGTGTGGGGTTGCGTAAAGGCTCCCCCAGGGAGTTCAGGTGTACCCAAAGGCTTCCGCTGAGAGCACTTTTTGATGGCAGAAAGTGGCACCGTACGTGTTTTTTCGGGTCTAACTCGGGTTGAGCTTCTTGTTGCGGTTAGGGTTATGTTTAGGGTTGTTAGGAAAGAGTGAAGACGCAGAGTCCTGTTGAGTGTGGGGTTGCGTAAAGGCTCCCCCAGGGAGTTCAGGTGTACCCAAAGGCTTCCGCTGAGAGCACTTTTTGATGGCAGAAAGTGGCACTGTACGTGTTTTTTCGGGTCTAACTCGGGTTCAGCTTCTTGTTGCGGTTAGGGTTATGTTTAGGGTTGTTAGGAAAGAGTGAAGACGCAGAGTCCTGTTGAGTGTGGGGTTGCGTAAAGGCTCCCCCAGGGAGTTCAGGTGTTCCCAAAGGCTTCCGCTGAGAGCACTTTTTGATGGCAGAAAGTGGCACCGTACGTGTTTTTTCGGGTCTAACTCGGGTTCAGCTTCTTGTTGCGGTTAGGGTTATGTTTAGGGTTGTTAGGAAAGAGTGAAGACGCAGAGTCCTGTTGAGTGTGGGGTTGCGTAAAGGCTCCCCCAGGGAGTTCAGGTGTACCCAAAGGCTTCCGCTGAGAGCACTTTTTGATGGCAGAAAGTGGCACCGTACGTGTTTTTTCGGGTCTAACTCGGGTTGAGCTTCTTGTTCCGGTTAGGGTTATGTTTAGGGTTGTTAGGAAAGAGTGAAGACGCAGAGTCCTGTTGAGTGTGGGGTTGCGTAAAGGCTCCCCCAGGGAGTTCAGGTGTTCCCAAAGGCTTCCGCTGAGAGCACTTTTTGATGGCAGAAAGTGGCACCGTACGTGTTTTTTCGGGTCTAACTCGGGTTCAGCTTCTTGTTGCGGTTAGGGTTATGTTTAGGGTTGTTAGGAAAGAGTGAAGACGCAGAGTCCTGTTGAGTGTGGGGTTGCGTAAAGGCTCCCCCAGGGAGTTCAGGTGTACCCAAAGGCTTCCGCTGAGAGCACTTTTTGATGGCAGAAAGTGGCACCGTACGTGTTTTTTCGGGTCTAACTCGGGTTCAGCTTCTTGTTGCGGTTAGGGTTATGTTTAGGGTTGTTAGGAAAGAGTGAAGACGCAGACTCCTGTTGAGTGTGCGGTTGCGTAAAGGCTCCCCCAGGGAGTTCAGGTGTACCCAAAGGCTTCCGCTGAGAGCACTTTTTGATGGCAGAAAGTGGCACCGTACGTGTTTTTTCGGGTCTAACTCGGGTTGAGCTTCTTGTTGCGGTTAGGGTTATGTTTAGGGTTGTTAGGAAAGAGTGAAGACGCAGAGTCCTGTTGAGTGTGGGGTTGCGTAAAGGCTCCCCCAGGGAGTTCAGGTGTACCCAAAGGCTTCCGCTGAGAGCACTTTTTGACGGCAGAAAGTGGCACCGTACGTGTTTTTTCGGGTCTAACTCGGGTTCAGCTTCTTGTTGCGGTTAGGGTTATGTTTAGGGTTGTTAGGAAAGAGTGAAGACGCAGAGTCCTGTTGAGTGTGGGGTTGCGTAAAGGCTCCCCCAGGGAGTTCAGGTGTACCCAAAGGCTTCCGCTGAGAGCACTTTTTGATGGCAGAAAGTGGCACCGTACGTGTTTTTTCGGGTCTAACTCGGGTTGAGCTTCTTGTTGCGGTTAGGGTTATGTTTAGGGTTGTTAGGAAAGAGTGAAGACGCAGAGTCCTGTTGAGTGTGGGGTTGCGTAAAGGCTCCCCCAGGGAGTTCAGGTGTACCCAAAGGCTTCCGCTGAGAGCACTTTTTGATGGCAGAAAGTGGCACCGTATGTGTTTTTTCGGGTCTAACTCGGGTTGAGCTTCTTGTTGCGGTTAGGGTTATGTTTAGGGTTGTTAGGAAAGAGTGAAGACGCACAGTCCTGTTGAGTGTGGGGTTGCGTAAAGGCTCCCCCAGGGAGTTCAGGTGTACCCAAAGGCTTCCGCTGAGAGCACTTTTGGATGGCAGAAAGTGGCACCGTACGTGTTTTTTCGGGTCTAACTCGGGTTCAGCTTCTTGTTGCGGTTAGGGTTATGTTTAGGGTTGTTAGGAAAGAGTGAAGACGCAGAGTCCTGTTGAGTGTGGGGTTGCGTAAAGGCTCCCCCAGGGAGTTCAGGTGTACCCAAAGGCTTCCGCTGAGAGCACTTTTTGATGGCAGAAAGTGGCACCGTACGTGTTTTTTCGGGTCTAACTCGGGTTGAGCTTCTTGTTGCGGTTAGGGTTATGTTTAGGGTTGTTAGGAAAGAGTGAAGACGCAGAGTCCTGTTGAGTGTGGGGTTGCGTAAAGGCTCCCCCAGGGAGTTCAGGTGTTCCCAAAGGCTTCCGCTGAGAGCACTTTTTGATGGCAGAAAGTGGCACCGTACGTGTTTTTTCGGGTCTAACTCGGGTTCAGCTTCTTGTTGCGGTTAGGGTTATGTTTAGGGTTGTTAGGAAAGAGTGAAGACGCAGAGTCCTGTTGAGTGTGGGGTTGCGTAAAGGCTCCCCCAGGGAGTTCAGGTGTACCCAAAGGCTTCCGCTGAGAGCACTTTTTGATGGCAGAAAGTGGCACCGTACGTGTTTTTTCGGGTCTAACTCGGGTTGAGCTTCTTGTTGCGGTTAGGGTTATGTTTAGGGTTGTTAGGAAAGAGTGAAGACGCAGACTCCTGTTGAGTGTGCGGTTGCGTAAAGGCTCCCCCAGGGAGTTCAGGTGTACCCAAAGGCTTCCGCTGAGAGCACTTTTTGATGGCAGAAAGTGGCACCGTACGTGTTTTTTCGGGTCTAACTCGGGTTGAGCTTCTTGTTGCGGTTAGGGTTATGTTTAGGGTTGTTAGGAAAGAGTGAAGACGCAGAGTCCTGTTGAGTGTGGGGTTGCGTAAAGGCTCCCCCAGGGAGTTCAGGTGTACCCAAAGGCTTCCGCTGAGAGCACTTTTTGACGGCAGAAAGTGGCACCGTACGTGTTTTTTCGGGTCTAACTCGGGTTCAGCTTCTTGTTGCGGTTAGGGTTATGTTTAGGGTTGTTAGGAAAGAGTGAAGACGCAGAGTCCTGTTGAGTGTGGGGTTGCGTAAAGGCTCCCCCAGGGAGTTCAGGTGTACCCAAAGGCTTCCGCTGAGAGCACTTTTGGATGGCAGAAAGTGGCACCGTACGTGTTTTTTCGGGTCTAACTCGGGTTCAGCTTCTTGTTGCGGTTAGGGTTATGTTTAGGGTTGTTAGGAAAGAGTGAAGACGCAGAGTCCTGTTGAGTGTGGGGTTGCGTAAAGGCTCCCCCAGGGAGTTCAGGTGTACCCAAAGGCTTCCGCTGAGAGCACTTTTTGATGGCAGAAAGTGGCACCGTATGTGTTTTTTCGGGTCTAACTCGGGTTGAGCTTCTTGTTGCGGTTAGGGTTATGTTTAGGGTTGTTAGGAAAGAGTGAAGACGCAGAGTCCTGTTGAGTGTGGGGTTGCGTAAAGGCTCCCCCAGGGAGTTCAGGTGTACCCAAAGGCTTCCGCTGAGAGCACTTTTGGATGGCAGAAAGTGGCACCGTACGTGTTTTTTCGGGTCTAACTCGGGTTCAGCTTCTTGTTGCGGTTAGGGTTATGTTTAGGGTTGTTAGGAAAGAGTGAAGACGCAGAGTCCTGTTGAGTGTGGGGTTGCGTAAAGGCTCCCCCAGGGAGTTCAGGTGTACCCAAAGGCTTCCGCTGAGAGCACTTTTTGATGGCAGAAAGTGGCACCGTACGTGTTTTTTCGGGTCTAACTCGGGTTGAGCTTCTTGTTCCGGTTAGGGTTATGTTTAGGGTTGTTAGGAAAGAGTGAAGACGCAGAGTCCTGTTGAGTGTGGGGTTGCGTAAAGGCTCCCCCAGGGAGTTCAGGTGTTCCCAAAGGCTTCCGCTGAGAGCACTTTTTGATGGCAGAAAGTGGCACCGTACGTGTTTTTTCGGGTCTAACTCGGGTTCAGCTTCTTGTTGCGGTTAGGGTTATGTTTAGGGTTGTTAGGAAAGAGTGAAGACGCAGAGTCCTGTTGAGTGTGGGGTTGCGTAAAGGCTCCCCCAGGGAGTTCAGGTGTACCCAAAGGCTTCCGCTGAGAGCACTTTTTGATGGCAGAAAGTGGCACCGTATGTGTTTTTTCGGGTCTAACTCGGGTTGAGCTTCTTGTTGCGGTTAGGGTTATGTTTAGGGTTGTTAGGAAAGAGTGAAGACGCAGACTCCTGTTGAGTGTGCGGTTGCGTAAAGGCTCCCCCAGGGAGTTCAGGTGTACCCAAAGGCTTCCGCTGAGAACACTTTTTGATGGCAGAAAGTGGCACCGTACGTGTTTTTTCGGGTCTAACTCGGGTTGAGCTTCTTGTTGCGGTTAGGGTTATGTTTAGGGTTGTTAGGAAAGAGTGAAGACGCAGAGTCCTGTTGAGTGTGGGGTTGCGTAAAGGCTCCCCCAGGGAGTTCAGGTGTACCCAAAGGCTTCCGCTGAGAGCACTTTTTGACGGCAGAAAGTGGCACCGTACGTGTTTTTTCGGGTCTAACTCGGGTTCAGCTTCTTGTTGCGGTTAGGGTTATGTTTAGGGTTGTTAGGAAAGAGTGAAGACGCAGAGTCCTGTTGAGTGTGGGGTTGCGTAAAGGCTCCCCCAGGGAGTTCAGGTGTACCCAAAGGCTTCCGCTGAGAGCACTTTTGGATGGCAGAAAGTGGCACCGTACGTGTTTTTTCGGGTCTAACTCGGGTTCAGCTTCTTGTTGCGGTTAGGGTTATGTTTAGGGTTGTTAGGAAAGAGTGAAGACGCAGAGTCCTGTTGAGTGTGGGGTTGCGTAAAGGCTCCCCCAGGGAGTTCAAGTGTACCCAAAGGCTTCTGCTGAGAGCACTTTTTGATGGCAGAAAGTGGCACCGTACGTGTTTTTTCGGGTCTAACTCGGGTTGAGCTTCTTGTTGCGGTTAGGGTTATGTTTAGGGTTGTTAGGAAAGAGTGAAGACGCAGAGTCCTGTTGAGTGTGGGGTTGCGTAAAGGCTCCCCCAGGGAGTTCAGGTGTACCCAAAGGCTTCCGCTGAGAGCACTTTTTGATGGCAGAAAGTGGCACCGTACGTGTTTTTTCGGGTCTAACTCGGGTTCAGCTTCTTGTTGCGGTTAGGGTTATGTTTAGGGTTGTTAGGAAAGAGTGAAGACGCAGAGTCCTGTTGAGTGTGGGGTTGCGTAAAGGCTCCCCCAGGGAGTTCAGGTGTACCCAAAGGCTTCCGCTGAGAGCACTTTTTGATGGCAGAAAGTGGCACCGTACGTGTTTTTTCGGGTCTAACTCGGGTTGAGCTTCTTGTTGCGGTTAGGGTTATGTTTAGGGTTGTTAGGAAAGAGTGAAGACGCAGAGTCCTGTTGAGTGTGGGGTTGCGTAAAGGCTCCCCCAGGGAGTTCAGGTGTACCCAAAGGCTTCCGCTGAGAGCACTTTTTGATGGCAGAAAGTGGCACCGTACGTGTTTTTTCGGGTCTAACTCGGGTTGAGCTTCTTGTTGCGGTTAGGGTTATGTTTAGGGTTGTTAGGAAAGAGTGAAGACGCAGAGTCCTGTTGAGTGTGGGGTTGCGTAAAGGCTCCCCCAGGGAGTTCAGGTGTACCCAAAGGCTTCCGCTGAGAGCACTTTTGGATGGCAGAAAGTGGCACCGTACGTGTTTTTTCGGGTCTAACTCGGGTTGAGCTTCTTGTTGCGGTTAGGGTTATGTTTAGGGTTGTTAGGAAAGAGTGAAGACGCAGAGTCCTGTTGAGTGTGGGGTTGCGTAAAGGCTCCCCCAGGGAGTTCAGGTGTACCCAAAGGCTTCCGCTGAGAGCACTTTTTGATGGCAGAAAGTGGCACCGTACGTGTTTTTTCGGGTCTAACTCGGGTTCAGCTTCTTGTTGCGGTTAGGGTTATGTTTAGGGTTGTTAGGAAAGAGTGAAGACGCAGAGTCCTGTTGAGTGTGGGGTTGCGTAAAGGCTCCCCCAGGGAGTTCAGGTGTTCCCAAAGGCTTCCGCTGAGAGCACTTTTTGATGGCAGAAAGTGGCACCGTACGTGTTTTTTCGGGTCTAACTCGGGTTCAGCTTCTTGTTGCTGTTAGGGTTATGTTTAGGGTTGTTAGGAAAGAGTGAAGACGCAGAGTCCTGTTGAGTGTGGGGTTGCGTAAAGGCTCCCCCAGGGAGTTCAGGTGTACCCAAAGGCTTCCGCTGAGAGCACTTTTTGATGGCAGAAAGTGGCACCGTACGTGTTTTTTCGGGTCTAACTCGGGTTGAGCTTCTTGTTCCGGTTAGGGTTATGTTTAGGGTTGTTAGGAAAGAGTGAAGACGCAGAGTCCTGTTGAGTGTGGGGTTGCGTAAAGGCTCCCCCAGGGAGTTCAGGTGTTCCCAAAGGCTTCCGCTGAGAGCACTTTTTGATGGCAGAAAGTGGCACCGTACGTGTTTTTTCGGGTCTAACTCGGGTTCAGCTTCTTGTTGCGGTTAGGGTTATGTTTAGGGTTGTTAGGAAAGAGTGAAGACGCAGAGTCCTGTTGAGTGTGGGGTTGCGTAAAGGCTCCCCCAGGGAGTTCAGGTGTACCCAAAGGCTTCCGCTGAGAGCACTTTTTGATGGCAGAAAGTGGCACCGTACGTGTTTTTTCGGGTCTAACTCGGGTTGAGCTTCTTGTTGCGGTTAGGGTTATGTTTAGGGTTGTTAGGAAAGAGTGAAGACGCAGACTCCTGTTGAGTGTGCGGTTGCGTAAAGGCTCCCCCAGGGAGTTCAGGTGTACCCAAAGGCTTCCGCTGAGAGCACTTTTTGATGGCAGAAAGTGGCACCGTACGTGTTTTTTCGGGTCTAACTCGGGTTGAGCTTCTTGTTGCGGTTAGGGTTATGTTTAGGGTTGTTAGGAAAGAGTGAAGACGCAGAGTCCTGTTGAGTGTGGGGTTGCGTAAAGGCTCCCCCAGGGAGTTCAGGTGTACCCAAAGGCTTCCGCTGAGAGCACTTTTTGACGGCAGAAAGTGGCACCGTACGTGTTTTTTCGGGTCTAACTCGGGTTCAGCTTCTTGTTGCGGTTAGGGTTATGTTTAGGGTTGTTAGGAAAGAGTGAAGACGCAGAGTCCTGTTGAGTGTGGGGTTGCGTAAAGGCTCCCCCAGGGAGTTCAGGTGTACCCAAAGGCTTCCGCTGAGAGCACTTTTGGATGGCAGAAAGTGGCACCGTACGTGTTTTTTCGGGTCTAACTCGGGTTCAGCTTCTTGTTGCGGTTAGGGTTATGTTTAGGGTTGTTAGGAAAGAGTGAAGACGCAGAGTCCTGTTGAGTGTGGGGTTGCGTAAAGGCTCCCCCAGGGAGTTCAAGTGTACCCAAAGGCTTCTGCTGAGAGCACTTTTTGATGGCAGAAAGTGGCACCGTACGTGTTTTTTCGGGTCTAACTCGGGTTGAGCTTCTTGTTGCGGTTAGGGTTATGTTTAGGGTTGTTAGGAAATAGTGAAGACGCAGAGTCCTGTTGAGTGTGGGGTTGCGTAAAGGCTCCCCCAGGGAGTTCAGGTGTACCCAAAGGCTTCCGCTGAGAGCACTTTTTGATGGCAGAAAGTGGCACCGTACGTGTTTTTTCGGGTCTAACTCGGGTTGAGCTTCTTGTTGCGGTTAGGGTTATGTTTAGGGTTGTTAGGAAAGAGTGAAGACGCAGAGTCCTGTTGAGTGTGGGGTTGCGTAAAGGCTCCCCCAGGGAGTTCAGGTGTACCCAAAGGCTTCCGCTGAGAGCACTTTTTGATGGCAGAAAGTGGCACCGTACATGTTTTTTCGGGTCTAACTCGGGTTCAGCTTCTTGTTGCGGTTAGGGTTATGTTTAGGGTTGTTAGGAAAGAGTGAAGACGCAGAGTCCTGTTGAGTGTGGGGTTGCGTAAAGGCTCCCCCAGGGAGTTCAGGTGTACCCGAAGGCTTCCGCTGAGAGCACTTTTGGATGGCAGAAAGTGGCACCGTACGTGTTTTTTCGGGTCTAACTCGGGTTGAGCTTCTTGTTGCGGTTAGGGTTATGTTTAGAGTTGTTAGGAAAGAGTGAAGACGCAGAGTCCTGTTGAGTGTGGGGTTGCGTAAAGGCTCCCCCAGGGAGTTCAGGTGTACCCAAAGGCTTCCGCTGAGAGCACTTTTTGATGGCAGAAAGTGGCACCGTACGTGTTTTTTCGGGTCTAACTCGGGTTGAGCTTCTTGTTCCGGTTAGGGTTATGTTTAGGGTTGTTAGGAAAGAGTGAAGACGCAGAGTCCTGTTGAGTGTGGGGTTGCGTAAAGGCTCCCCCAGGGAGTTCAGGTGTTCCCAAAGGCTTCCGCTGAGAGCACTTTTTGATGGCAGAAAGTGGCACCGTACGTGTTTTTTCGGGTCTAACTCGGGTTCAGCTTCTTGTTGCGGTTAGGGTTATGTTTAGGGTTGTTAGGAAAGAGTGAAGACGCAGAGTCCTGTTGAGTGTGGGGTTGCGTAAAGGCTCCCCCAGGGAGTTCAGGTGTACCCAAAGGCTTCCGCTGAGAGCACTTTTTGATGGCAGAAAGTGGCACTGTATGTGTTTTTTCGGGTCTAACTCGGGTTGAGCTTCTTGTTGCGGTTAGGGTTATGTTTAGGGTTGTTAGGAAAGAGTGAAGACGCAGACTCCTGTTGAGTGTGCGGTTGCGTAAACGCTCCCCCAGGGAGTTCAGGTGTACCCAAAGGCTTCCGCTGAGAGCACTTTTTGATGGCAGAAAGTGGCACCGTACGTGTTTTTTCGGGTCTAACTCGGGTTGAGCTTCTTGTTGCGGTTAGGGTTATGTTTAGGGTTGTTAGGAAAGAGTGAAGACGCAGAGTCCTGTTGAGTGTGGGGTTGCGTAAAGGCTCCCCCAGGGAGTTCAGGTGTACCCAAAGGCTTCCGCTGAGAGCACTTTTTGATGGCAGAAAGTGGCACCGTACGTGTTTTTTCGGGTCTAACTCGGGTTGAGCTTCTTGTTGCGGTTAGGGTTATGTTTAGGGTTGTTAGGAAAGAGTGAAGACGCAGAGTCCTGTTGAGTGTGGGGTTGCGTAAAGGCTCCCCCAGGGAGTTCAGGTGTACCCAAAGGCTTCCGCTGAGAGCACTTTTTGATGGCAGAAAGTGGCACCGTACGTGTTTTTTCGGGTCTAACTCGGGTTGAGCTTCTTGTTCCGGTTAGGGTTATGTTTAGGGTTGTTAGGAAAGAGTGAAGACGCAGAGTCCTGTTGAGTGTGGGGTTGCGTAAAGGCTCCCCCAGGGAGTTCAGGTGTTCCCAAAGGCTTCCGCTGAGAGCACTTTTTGATGGCAGAAAGTGGCACCGTACATGTTTTTTCGGGTCTAACTCGGGTTCAGCTTCTTGTTGCGGTTAGGGTTATGTTTAGGGTTGTTAGGAAAGAGTGAAGACGCAGAGTCCTGTTGAGTGTGGGGTTGCGTAAAGGCTCCCCCAGGGAGTTCAGGTGTACCCAAAGGCTTCCGCTGAGAGCACTTTTTGATGGCAGAAAGTGGCACTGTATGTGTTTTTTCGGGTCTAACTCGGGTTGAGCTTCTTGTTGCGGTTAGGGTTATGTTTAGGGTTGTTAGGAAAGAGTGAAGACGCAGACTCCTGTTGAGTGTGCGGTTGCGTAAAGGCTCCCCCAGGGAGTTCAGGTGTACCCAAAGGCTTCCGCTGAGAGCACTTTTTGATGGCAGAAAGTGGCACCGTACGTGTTTTTTCGGGTCTAACTCGGGTTGAGCTTCTTGTTGCGGTTAGGGTTATGTTTAGGGTTGTTAGGAAAGAGTGAAGACGCAGAGTCCTGTTGAGTGTGGGGTTGCGTAAAGGCTCCCCCAGGGAGTTCAGGTGTACCCAAAGGCTTCCACTGAGAGCACTTTTTGATGGCAGAAAGTGGCACCGTACGTGTTTTTTCGGGTCTAACTCGGGTTCAGCTTCTTGTTGCGGTTAGGGTTATGTTTAGGGTTGTTAGGAAAGAGTGAAGACGCAGAGTCCTGTTGAGTGTGGGGTTGCGTAAAGGCTCCCCCAGGGAGTTCAGGTGTACCCAAAGGCTTCCGCTGAGAGCACTTTTGGATGGCAGAAAGTGGCACCGTACGTGTTTTTTCGGGTCTAACTCGGGTTCAGCTTCTTGTTGCGGTTAGGGTTATGTTTAGGGTTGTTAGGAAAGAGTGAAGACGCAGAGTCCTGTTGAGTGTGGGGTTGCGTAAAGGCTCCCCCAGGGAGTTCAAGTGTACCCAAAGGCTTCTGCTGAGAGCACTTTTTGATGGCAGAAAGTGGCACCGTACGTGTTTTTTCGGGTCTAACTCGGGTTGAGCTTCTTGTTGCGGTTAGGGTTATGTTTAGGGTTGTTAGGAAAGAGTGAAGACGCAGAGTCCTGTTGAGTGTGGGGTTGCGTAAAGGCTCCCCCAGGGAGTTCAGGTGTACCCAAAGGCTTCCGCTGAGAGCACTTTTTGATGGCAGAAAGTGGCACCGTACGTGTTTTTTCGGGTCTAACTCGGGTTCAGCTTCTTGTTGCGGTTAGGGTTATGTTTAGGGTTGTTAGGAAAGAGTGAAGACGCAGAGTCCTGTTGAGTGTGGGGTTGCGTAAAGGCTCCCCCAGGGAGTTCAGGTGTACCCAAAGGCTTCCGCTGAGAGCACTTTTTGATGGCAGAAAGTGGCACCGTACATGTTTTTTCGGGTCTAACTCGGGTTCAGCTTCTTGTTGCGGTTAGGGTTATGTTTAGGGTTGTTAGGAAAGAGTGAAGACGCAGAGTCCTGTTGAGTGTGGGGTTGCGTAAAGGCTCCCCCAGGGAGTTCAGGTGTACCCAAAGGCTTCCGCTGAGAGCACTTTTGGATGGCAGAAAGTGGCACCGTACGTGTTTTTTCGGGTCTAACTCGGGTTGAGCTTCTTGTTGCGGTTAGGGTTATGTTTAGAGTTGTTAGGAAAGAGTGAAGACGCAGAGTCCTGTTGAGTGTGGGGTTGCGTAAAGGCTCCCCCAGGGAGTTCAGGTGTACCCAAAGGCTTCCGCTGAGAGCACTTTTTGATGGCAGAAAGTGGCACCGTACGTGTTTTTTCGGGTCTAACTCGGGTTCAGCTTCTTGTTGCGGTTAGGGTTATGTTTAGGGTTGTTAGGAAAGAGTGAAGACGCAGAGTCCTGTTGAGTGTGGGGTTGCGTAAAGACTCCCCCAGGGAGTTCAGGTGTACCCAAAGGCTTCAGCTGAGAGCACTTTTTGATGGCAGAAAGTGGCACCGTACGTGTTTTTTCGGGTCTAACTCGGGTTCAGCTTCTTGTTGCGGTTAGGGTTATGTTTAGGGTTGTTAGGAAAGAGTGAAGACGCAGAGTCCTGTTGAGTGTGGGGTTGCGTAAAGGCTCCCCCAGGGAGTTCAGGTGTACCCAAAGGCTTCCGCTGAGAGCACTTTTGGATGGCAGAAAGTGGCACCGTACGTGTTTTTTCGGGTCTAACTCGGGTTGAGCTTCTTGTTGCGGTTAGGGTTATGTTTAGGGTTGTTAGGAAAGAGTGAAGACGCAGAGTCCTGTTGAGTGTGGGGTTGCGTAAAGGCTCCCCCAGGGAGTTCAAGTGTACCCAAAGGCTTCTGCTGAGAGCACTTTTTGATGGCAGAAAGTGGCACCGTACGTGTTTTTTCGGGTCTAACTCGGGTTGAGCTTCTTGTTGCGGTTAGGGTTATGTTTAGGGTTGTTAGGAAAGAGTGAAGACGCAGAGTCCTGTTGAGTGTGGGGTTGCGTAAAGGCTCCCCCAGGGAGTTCAGGTGTACCCAAAGGCTTCCGCTGAGAGCACTTTTTGATGGCAGAAAGTGGCACCGTACGTGTTTTTTCGGCTCTAACTCGGGTTCAGCTTCTTGTTGCGGTTAGGGTTATGTTTAGGGTTGTTAGGAAAGAGTGAAGACGCAGAGTCCTGTTGAGTGTGGGGTTGCGTAAAGGCTCCCCCAGGGAGTTCAGGTGTACCCAAAGGCTTCCGCTGAGAGCACTTTTTGATGGCAGAAAGTGGCACCGTACATGTTTTTTCGGGTCTAACTCGGGTTCAGCTTCTTGTTGCGGTTAGGGTTATGTTTAGGGTTCTTAGGAAAGAGTGAAGACGCAGAGTCCTGTTGAGTGTGGGGTTGCGTAAAGGCTCCCCCAGGGAGTTCAGGTGTACCCAAAGGCTTCCGCTGAGAGCACTTTTTGATGGCAGAAAGTGGCACCGTACGTGTTTTTTCGGGTCTAACTCGGGTTGAGCTTCTTGTTGCGGTTAGGGTTATGTTTAGGGTTGTTAGGAAAGAGTGAAGACGCAGAGTCCTGTTGAGTGTGGGGTTGCGTAAAGGCTCCCCCAGGGAGTTCAGGTGTACCCAAAGGCTTCCGCTGAGAGCACTTTTTGATGGCAGAAAGTGGCACCGTACGTGTTTTTTCGGGTCTAACTCGGGTTCAGCTTCTTGTTGCGGTTAGGGTTATGTTTAGGGTTGTTAGGAAAGAGTGAAGACGCAGAGTCCTGTTGAGTGTGGGGTTGCGTAAAGACTCCCCCAGGGAGTTCAGGTGTACCCAAAGGCTTCAGCTGAGAGCACTTTTTGATGGCAGAAAGTGGCACCGTATGTGTTTTTTCGGGTCTAACTCGGGTTGAGCTTCTTGTTGCGGTTAGGGTTATGTTTAGGGTTGTTAGGAAAGAGTGAAGACGCAGAGTCCTGTTGAGTGTGGGGTTGCGTAAAGGCTCCCCCAGGGAGTTCAGGTGTACCCAAAGGCTTCCGCTGAGAGCACTTTTTGATGGCAGAAAGTGGCACCGTACGTGTTTTTTCGGGTCTAACTCGGGTTCAGCTTCTTGTTGCGGTTAGGGTTATGTTCAGGGTTGTTAGGAAAGAGTGAAGACGCAGAGTCCTGTTGAGTGTGGGGTTGCGTAAAGGCTCCCCCAGGGAGTTCAGGTGTACCCAAAGGCTTCCGCTGAGAGCACTTTTTGATGGCAGAAAGTGGCACCGTACGTGTTTTTTCGGGTCTAACTCGGGTTCAGCTTCTTGTTGCGGTTAGGGTTATGTTTAGGGTTGTTAGGAAAGAGTGAAGACGCAGAGTCCTGTTGAGTGTGGGGTTGCGTAAAGGCTCCCCCAGGGAGTTCAAGTGTACCCAAAGGCTTCCGCTGAGAGCACTTTTTGATGGCAGAAAGTGGCACCGTACGTGTTTTTTCGGGTCTAACTCGGGTTCAGCTTCTTGTTGCGGTTAGGGTTATGTTTAGGGTTGTTAGGAAAGAGTGAAGACGCAGAGTCCTGTTGAGTGTGGGGTTGCGTAAAGGCTCCCCCAGGGAGTTCAGGTGTACCCAAAGGCTTCCGCTGAGAGCACTTTTTGATGGCAGAAAGTGGCACCGTACGTGTTTTTTCGGGTCTAACTCGGGTTCAGCTTCTTGTTGCGGTTAGGGTTATGTTTAGGGTTGTTAGGAAAGAGTGAAGACGCAGAGTCCTGTTGAGTGTGGGGTTGCGTAAAGGCTCCCCCAGGGAGTTCAGGTGTACCCAAAGGCTTCCGCTGAGAGCACTTTTTGATGGCAGAAAGTGGCACCGTACGTGTTTTTTCGGGTCTAACTCGGGTTGAGCTTCTTGTTGCGGTTAGGGTTATGTTTAGGGTTGTTAGGAAAGAGTGAAGACGCAGAGTCCTGTTGAGTGTGGGGTTGCGTAAAGGCTCCCCCAGGGAGTTCAGGTGTACCCAAAGGCTTCCGCTGAGAGCACTTTTTGATGGCAGAAAGTGGCACCGTACGTGTTTTTTCGGGTCTAACTCGGGTTGAGCTTCTTGTTGCGGTTAGGGTTATGTTTAGGGTTGTTAGGAAAGAGTGAAGACGCAGAGTCCTGTTGAGTGTGGGGTTGCGTAAAGGCTCCCCCAGGGAGTTCAGGTGTACCCAAAGGCTTCCGCTGAGAGCACTTTTTGATGGCAGAAAGTGGCACCGTACGTGTTTTTTCGGGTCTAACTCGGGTTCAGCTTCTTGTTGCGGTTAGGGTTATGTTTAGGGTTGTTAGGAAAGAGTGAAGACGCAGAGTCCTGTTGAGTGTGGGGTTGCGTAAAGACTCCCCCAGGGAGTTCAGGTGTACCCAAAGGCTTCAGCTGAGAGCACTTTTTGATGGCAGAAAGTGGCACCGTACGTGTTTTTTCGGGTCTAACTCGGGTTGAGCTTCTTGTTGCGGTTAGGGTTATGTTTAGGGTTGTTAGGAAAGAGTGAAGACGCAGAGTCCTGTTGAGTGTGGGGTTGCGTAAAGGCTCCCCCAGGGAGTTCAGGTGTACCCAAAGGCTTCCGCTGAGAGCACTTTTTGATGGCAGAAAGTGGCACCGTACGTGTTTTTTCGGGTCTAACTCGGGTTCAGCTTCTTGTTGCGGTTAGGGTTATGTTCAGGGTTGTTAGGAAAGAGTGAAGACGCAGAGTCCTGTTGAGTGTGGGGTTGCGTAAAGGCTCCCCCAGGGAGTTCAGGTGTACCCAAAGGCTTCCGCTGAGAGCACTTTTTGATGGCAGAAAGTGGCACCGTACGTGTTTTTTCGGGTCTAACTCGGGTTCAGCTTCTTGTTGCGGTTAGGGTTATGTTTAGGGTTGTTAGGAAAGAGTGAAGACGCAGAGTCCTGTTGAGTGTGGGGTTGCGTAAAGGCTCCCCCAGGGAGTTCAGGTGTACCCAAAGGCTTCCGCTGAGAGCACTTTTTGATGGCAGAAAGTGGCACCGTATGTGTTTTTTCGGGTCTAACTCGGGTTCAGCTTCTTGTTGCGGTTAGGGTTATGTTTAGGGTTGTTAGGAAAGAGTGAAGACGCAGAGTCCTGTTGAGTGTGGGGTTGCGTAAAGGCTCCCCCAGGGAGTTCAGGTGTACCCAAAGGCTTCCGCTGAGAGCACTTTTTGATGGCAGAAAGTGGCACCGTACGTGTTTTTTCGGGTCTAACTCGGGTTCAGCTTCTTGTTGCGGTTAGGGTTATGTTTAGGGTTGTTAGGAAAGAGTGAAGACGCAGAGTCCTGTTGAGTGTGGGGTTGCGTAAAGGCTCACCCAGGGAGTTCAGGTGTACCCAAAGGCTTCCGCTGAGAGCACTTTTGGATGGCAGAAAGTGGCACCGTACGTGTTTTTTCGGGTCTAACTCGGGTTCAGCTTCTTGTTGCGGTTAGGGTTATGTTTAGGGTTGTTAGGAAAGAGTGAAGACGCAGAGTCCTGTTGAGTGTGGGGTTGCGTAAAGGCTCCCCCAGGGAGTTCAGGTGTACCCAAAGGCTTCCGCTGAGAGCACTTTTTGATGGCAGAAAGTGGCACCGTCCGTGTTTTTTCGGGTCTAACTCGGGTTGAGCTTCTTGTTGCGGTTAGGGTTATGTTTAGGGTTGTTAGGAAAGAGTGAAGACGCAGAGTCCTGTTGAGTGTGGGGTTGCGTAAAGGCTCCGCCAGGGAGTTCAGGTGTACCCAAAGGCTTCCGCTGAGAGCACTTTTTGATGGCAGAAAGTGGCACCGTACGTGTTTTTTCGGGTCTAACTCGGGTTCAGCTTCTTGTTGCGGTTAGGGTTATGTTTAGGGTTGTTAGGAAAGAGTGAAGACGCAGAGTCCTGTTGAGTGTGGGGTTGCGTAAAGGCTCCCCCAGGGAGTTCAGGTGTACCCAAAGGCTTCCGCTGAGAGCACTTTTGGATGGCAGAAAGTGGCACCGTACGTGTTTTTTCGGGTCTAACTCGGGTTGAGCTTCTTGTTGCGGTTAGGGTTATGTTTAGGGTTGTTAGGAAAGAGTGAAGACGCAGAGTCCTGTTGAGTGTGGGGTTGCGTAAAGGCTCCCCCAGGGAGTTCAGGTGTACCCAAAGGCTTCCGCTGAGAGCACTTTTTGATGGCAGAAAGTGGCACCGTACGTGTTTTTTCGGGTCTAACTCGGGTTCAGCTTCTTGTTGCGGTTAGGGTTATGTTTAGGGTTGTTAGGAAAGAGTGAAGACGCAGAGTCCTGTTGAGTGTGGGGTTGCGTAAAGGCTCCCCCAGGGAGTTCAGGTGTACCCAAAGGCTTCCGCTGAGAGCACTTTTTGATGGCAGAAAGTGGCACCGTACGTGTTTTTTCGGGTCTAACTCGGGTTCAGCTTCTTGTTGCGGTTAGGGTTATGTTTAGGGTTGTTAGGAAAGAGTGAAGACGCAGAGTCCTGTTGAGTGTGGGGTTGCGTAAAGGCTCCCCCAGGGAGTTCAGGTGTACCCAAAGGCTTCCGCTGAGAGCACTTTTTGATGGCAGAAAGTGGCACCGTACGTGTTTTTTCGGGTCTAACTCGGGTTGAGCTTCTTGTTGCGGTTAGGGTTATGTTTAGGGTTGTTAGGAAAGAGTGAAGACGCAGAGTCCTGTTGAGTGTGGGGTTGCGTAAAGGCTCCCCCAGGGAGTTCAGGTGTACCCAAAGGCTTCCGCTGAGAGCACTTTTTGATGGCAGAAAGTGGCACCGTACATGTTTTTTCGGGTCTAACTCGGGTTGAGCTTCTTGTTGCGGTTAGGGTTATGTTTAGGGTTGTTAGGAAAGAGTGAAGACGCAGAGTCCTGTTGAGTGTGGGGTTGCGTAAAGGCTCCCCCAGGGAGTTCAGGTGTACCCAAAGGCTTCCGCTGAGAGCACTTTTTGATGGCAGAAAGTGGCACCGTACGTGTTTTTTCCGTTCTAACTCGGGTTCAGCTTCTTGTTGCGGTTAGGGTTATGTTTAGGGTTGTTAGAAAAGAGTGAAGACGCAGAGTCCTGTTGAGTGTGGGGTTGCGTAAAGACTCCCCCAGGGAGTTCAGGTGTACCCAAAGGCTTCCGCTGAGAGCACTTTTGGATGGCAGAAAGTGGCACCGTACGTGTTTTTTCGGGTCTAACTCGGGTTGAGCTTCTTGTTGCGGTTAGGGTTATGTTTAGGGTTGTTAGGAAAGAGTGAAGACGCAGAGTCCTGTTGAGTGTGGGGTTGCGTAAAGGCTCCCCCAGGGAGTTCAGGTGTACCCAAAGGCTTCCGCTGAGAGCACTTTTTGATGGCAGAAAGTGGCACCGTACGTGTTTTTTCGGGTCTAACTCGGGTTGAGCTTCTTGTTCCGGTTAGGGTTATGTTCAGGGTTGTTAGGAAAGAGTGAAGACACAGAGTCCTGTTGAGTGTGGGGTTGCGTAAAGGCTCCCCCAGGGAGTTCAGGTGTACCCAAAGGCTTCCGCTGAGAGCACTTTTTGATGGCAGAAAGTGGCACTGTACGTGTTTTTTCGGGTCTAACTCGGGTTGAGCTTCTAGTTGCGGTTAGGGTTATGTTTAGGGTTGTTAGGAAAGAGTGAAGACGCAGAGTCCTGTTGAGTGTGGGGTTGCGTAAAGGCTCCCCCAGGGAGTTCAAGTGTACCCAAAGGCTTCCGCTGAGAGCACTTTTTGATGGCAGAAAGTGGCACCGTACGTGTTTTTTCGGGTCTAACTCGGGTTCAGCTTCTTGTTGCGGTTAGGCTTATGTTTAGGGTTGTTAGGAAAGAGTGAAGACGCAGAGTCCTGTTGAGTGTGGGGTTGCGTAAAGGCTCCCCCAGGGAGTTCAGGTGTACCCAAAGGCTTCCGCTGAGAGCACTTTTTGATGGCAGAAAGTGGCACCGTACGTGTTTTTTCGGGTCTAACTCGGGTTCAGCTTCTTGTTACGGTTAGGGTTATGTTTAGGGTTGTTAGGAAAGAGTGAAGACGCAGAGTCCTGTTGAGTGTGGGGTTGCGTAAAGGCTCCCCCAGGGAGTTCAGGTGTACCCAAAGGCTTCCGCTGAGAGCACTTTTGGATGGCAGAAAGTGGCACCGTACGTGTTTTTTCGGGTCTAACTCGGGTTGAGCTTCTTGTTGCGGTTAGGGTTATGTTTAGGGTTGTTAGGAAAGAGTGAAGACGCAGAGTCCTGTTGAGTGTGGGGTTGCGTAAAGGCTCCCCCAGGGAGTTCAAGTGTACCCAAAGGCTTCCGCTGAGAGCACTTTTTGATGGCAGAAAGTGGCACCGTACGTGTTTTTTCGGGTCTAACTCGGGTTGAGCTTCTTGTTGCGGTTAGGGTTATGTTTAGGGTTGTTAGGAAAGAGTGAAGACGCAGAGTCCTGTTGAGTGTGGGGTTGCGTAAAGGCTCCCCCAGGGAGTTCAGGTGTACCCAAAGGCTTCCGCTGAGAGCACTTTTGGATGGCAGAAAGTGGCACCGTACGTGTTTTTTCGGGTCTAACTCGGGTTCAGCTTCTTGTTGCGGTTAGGGTTATGTTTAGGGTTGTTAGGAAAGAGTGAAGACGCAGAGTCCTGTTGAGTGTGGGGTTGCGTAAAGGCTCCCCCAGGGAGTTCAGGTGTACCCAAAGGCTTCCGCTGAGAGCACTTTTGGATGGCAGAAAGTGGCACCGTACGTGTTTTTTCGGGTCTAACTCGGGTTGAGCTTCTTGTTGCGGTTAGGGTTATGTTTAGGGTTGTTAGGAAAGAGTGAAGACGCAGAGTCCTGTTGAGTGTGGGGTTGCGTAAAGGCTCCCCCAGGGAGTTCAGGTGTACCCAAAGGCTTCCGCTGAGAGCACTTTTGGATGGCAGAAAGTGGCACCGTACGTGTTTTTTCGGGTCTAACTCGGGTTGAGCTTCTTGTTGCGGTTAGGGTTATGTTTAGGGTTGTTAGGAAAGAGTGAAGACGCAGAGTCCTGTTGAGTGTGGGGTTGCGTAAAGGCTCCCCCAGGGAGTTCAGGTGTACCCAAAGGCTTCCGCTGAGAGCACTTTTTGATGGCAGAAAGTGGCACCGTACGTGTTTTTTCGGGTCTAACTCGGGTTGAGCTTCTTGTTGCGGTTAGGGTTATGTTTAGGGTTGTTAGGAAAGAGTGAAGACGCAGAGTCCTGTTGAGTGTGGGGTTGCGTAAAGACTCCCCCAGGGAGTTCAGGTGTACCCAAAGGCTTCCGCTGAGAGCACTTTTTGATGGCAGAAAGTGGCACCGTACGTGTTTTTTCGGGTCTAACTCGGGTTCAGCTTCTTGTTGCGGTTAGGGTTATGTTTAGGGTTGTTAGGAAAGAGTGAAGACGCAGAGTCCTGTTGAGTGTGGGGTTGCGTAAAGACTCCCCCAGGGAGTTCAGGTGTACCCAAAGGCTTCAGCTGAGAGCACTTTTTGATGGCAGAAAGTGGCACCGTACGTGTTTTTTCGGGTCTAACTCGGGTTGAGCTTCTTGTTGCGGTTAGGGTTATGTTTAGGGTTGTTAGGAAAGAGTGAAGACGCAGAGTCCTGTTGAGTGTGGGGTTGCGTAAAGGCTCCCCCAGGGAGTTCAGGTGTACCCAAAGGCTTCCGCTGAGAGCACTTTTTGATGGCAGAAAGTGGCACCGTACGTGTTTTTTCGGGTCTAACTCGGGTTCAGCTTCTTGTTGCGGTTAGGGTTATGTTTAGGGTTGTTAGGAAAGAGTGAAGACGCAGAGTCCTGTTGAGTGTGGGGTTGCGTAAAGGCTCCCCCAGGGAGTTCAAGTGTACCCAAAGGCTTCCGCTGAGAGCACTTTTTGATGGCAGAAAGTGGCACCGTACGTGTTTTTTCGGGTCTAACTCGGGTTCAGCTTCTTGTTGCGGTTAGGGTTATGTTTAGGGTTGTTAGGAAAGAGTGAAGACGCAGAGTCCTGTTGAGTGTGGGGTTGCGTAAAGGCTCCCCCAGGGAGTTCAGGTGTACCCAAAGGCTTCCGCTGAGAGCACTTTTTGATGGCAGAAAGTGGCACCGTACGTGTTTTTTCGGGTCTAACTCGGGTTGAGCTTCTTGTTGCGGTTAGGGTTATGTTTAGGGTTGTTAGGAAAGAGTGAAGACGCAGAGTCCTGTTGAGTGTGGGGTTGCGTAAAGGCTCCCCCAGGGAGTTCAGGTGTACCCAAAGGCTTCCGCTGAGAGCACTTTTTGATGGCAGAAAGTGGCACCGTACGTGTTTTTTCGGGTCTAACTCGGGTTGAGCTTCTTGTTGCGGTTAGGGTTATGTTTAGGGTTGTTAGGAAAGAGTGAAGACGCAGAGTCCTGTTGAGTGTGGGGTTGCGTAAAGGCTCCCCCAGGGAGTTCAGGTGTACCCAAAGGCTTCCGCTGAGAGCACTTTTTGATGGCAGAAAGTGGCACCGTACGTGTTTTTTCGGGTCTAACTCGGGTTCAGCTTCTTGTTGCGGTTAGGGTTATGTTTAGGGTTGTTAGGAAAGAGTGAAGACGCAGAGTCCTGTTGAGTGTGGGGTTGCGTAAAGGCTCCCCCAGGGAGTTCAGGTGTACCCAAAGGCTTCCGCTGAGAGCACTTTTTGATGGCAGAAAGTGGCACCGTACGTGTTTTTTCCGTTCTAACTCGGGTTCAGCTTCTTGTTGCGGTTAGGGTTATGTTTAGGGTTGTTAGGAAAGAGTGAAGACGCAGAGTCCTGTTGAGTGTGGGGTTGCGTAAAGGCTCCCCCAGGGAGTTCAGGTGTACCCAAAGGCTTCCGCTGAGAGCACTTTTGGATGGCAGAAAGTGGCACCGTACGTGTTTTTTCGGGTCTAACTCGGGTTCAGCTTCTTGTTGCGGTTAGGGTTATGTTTAGGGTTGTTAGGAAAGAGTGAAGACGCAGAGTCCTGTTGAGTGTGGGGTTGCGTAAAGGCTCCCCCAGGGAGTTCAGGTGTACCCAAAGGCTTCCGCTGAGAGCACTTTTGGATGGCAGAAAGTGGCACCGTACGTGTTTTATCGGGTCTAACTCGGGTTCAGCTTCTTGTTGCGGTTAGGGTTATGTTTAGGGTTGTTAGGAAAGAGTGAAGACGCAGAGTCCTGTTGAGTGTGGGGTTGCGTAAAGGCTCCCCCAGGGAGTTCAGGTGTACCCAAAGGCTTCCGCTGAGAGCACTTTTTGATGGCAGAAAGTGGCACCGTACGTGTTTTTTCGGGTCTAACTCGGGTTCAGCTTCTTGTTGCGGTTAGGGTTATGTTTAGGGTTGTTAGGAAAGAGTGAAGACGCAGAGTCCTGTTGAGTGTGGGGTTGCGTAAAGGCTCCCCCAGGGAGTTCAGGTGTACCCAAAGGCTTCCGCTGAGAGCACTTTTTGATGGCAGAAAGTGGCACCGTACATGTTTTTTCGGGTCTAACTCGGGTTCAGCTTCTTGTTGCGGTTAGGGTTATGTTTAGGGTTGTTAGGAAAGAGTGAAGACGCAGAGTCCTGTTGAGTGTGGGGTTGCGTAAAGGCTCCCCCAGGGAGTTCAGGTGTACCCAAAGGCTTCCGCTGAGAGCACTTTTGGATGGCAGAAAGTGGCACCGTACGTGTTTTTTCGGGTCTAACTCGGGTTGAGCTTCTTGTTGCGGTTAGGGTTATGTTTAGGGTTGTTAGGAAAGAGTGAAGACGCAGAGTCCTGTTGAGTGTGGGGTTGCGTAAAGGCTCCCCCAGGGAGTTCAGGTGTACCCAAAGGCTTCCGCTGAGAGCACTTTTTGATGGCAGAAAGTGGCACCGTACGTGTTTTTTCGGGTCTAACTCGGGTTGAGCTTCTTGTTGCGGTTAGGGTTATGTTTAGGGTTGTTAGGAAAGAGTGAAGACGCAGAGTCCTGTTGAGTGTGGGGTTGCGTAAAGGCTCCCCCAGGGAGTTCAGGTGTACCCAAAGGCTTCCGCTGAGAGCACTTTTGGAGGGCAGAAAGTGGCACCGTACGTGTTTTTTCGGGTCTAACTCGGGTTGAGCTTCTTGTTGCGGTTAGGGTTATGTTTAGGGTTGTTAGGAAAGAGTGAAGACGCAGAGTCCTGTTGAGTGTGGGGTTGCGTAAAGGCTCCCCCAGGGAGTTCAGGTGTACCCAAAGGCTTCCGCTGAGAGCACTTTTTGATGGCAGAAAGTGGCACCGTACGTGTTTTTTCGGGTCTAACTCGGGTTGAGCTTCTTGTTCCGGTTAGGGTTATGTTTAGGGTTGTTAGGAAAGAGTGAAGACGCAGAGTCCTGTTGAGTGTGGGGTTGCGTAAAGGCTCCCCCAGGGAGTTCAGGTGTACCCAAAGGCTTCCGCTGAGAGCACTTTTGGATGGCAGAAAGTGGCACCGTACGTGTTTTTTCGGGTCTACCTCGGGTTGAGCTTCTTGTTGCGGTTAGGGTTATGTTTAGGGTTGTTAGGAAAGAGTGAAGACGCAGAGTCCTGTTGAGTGTGGGGTTGCGTAAAGGCTCCCCCAGGGAGTTCAGGTGTACCCAAAGGCTTCCGCTGAGAGCACTTTTTGATGGCAGAAAGTGGCACCGTACGTGTTTTTTCGGGTCTAACTCGGGTTGAGCTTCTTGTTGCGGTTAGGGTTATGTTTAGGGTTGTTAGGAAAGAGTGAAGACGCAGAGTCCTGTTGAGTGTGGGGTTGCGTAAAGGCTCCCCCAGGGAGTTCAGGTGTACCCAAAGGCTTCCGCTGAGAGCACTTTTTGATGGCAGAAAGTGGCACCGTACGTGTTTTTTCGGGTCTAACTCGGGTTCAGCTTCTTGTTGCGGTTAGGGTTATGTTCAGGGTTGTTAGGAAAGAGTGAAGACGCAGAGTCCTGTTGAGTGTGGGGTTACGTAAAGGCTCCCCCAGGGAGTTCAGGTGTACCCAAAGGCTTCCGCTGAGAGCACTTTTTGATGGCAGAAAGTGGCACCGTACGTGTTTTTTCGGGTCTAACTCGGGTTCAGCTTCTTTTTGCGGTTAGGGTTATGTTTAGGGTTGTTAGGAAAGAGTGAAGACGCAGAGTCCTGTTGAGTGTGGGGTTGCGTAAAGGCTCCCCCAGGGAGTTCAGGTGTACCCAAAGGCTTCCGCTGAGAGCACTTTTTGATGGCAGAAAGTGGCACCGTACGTGTTTTTTCGGGTCTAACTCGGGTTCAGCTTCTTGTTGCGGTTAGGGTTATGTTTAGGGTTGTTAGGAAAGAGTGAAGACGCAGAGTCCTGTTGAGTGTGGGGTTGCGTAAAGGCTCCCTCAGGGAGTTCAGGTGTACCCAAAGGCTTCCGCTGAGAGCACTTTTTGATGGCAGAAAGTGGCACCGTACGTGTTTTTTCGGGTCTAACTCGGGTTCAGCTTCTTGTTGCGGTTAGGGTTATGTTTAGGGTTGTTAGGAAAGAGTGAAGACGCAGAGTCCTGTTGAGTGTGGGGTTGCGTAAAGGCTCCCCCAGGGAGTTCAGGTGTACCCAAAGGCTTCCGCTGAGAGCACTTTTTGATGGCAGAAAGTGGCACCGTACGTGTTTTTTCGGGTCTAACTCGGGTTGAGCTTCTTGTTCCGGTTAGGGTTATGTTTAGGGTTGTTAGGAAAGAGTGAAGACGCAGAGTCCTGTTG
>NW_028153818.1:45000-52500 GCF_964211835.1 Anser anser
CAAAGGCTTCCGCTGAGAGCACTTTTTGATGGCAGAAAGTGGCACCGTACGTGTTTTTTCGGGTCTAACTCGGGTTCAGCTTCTTGTTCCGGTTAGGGTTATGTTCAGGGTTCTTAGGAAAGAGTGAAGACACAGAGTCCTGTTGAGTGTGGGGTTGCGTAAAGGCTCCCCCAGGGAGTTCAGGTGTACCCAAAGGCTTCCGCTGAGAGCACTTTTTGATGGCAGAAAGTGGCACCGTACGTGTTTTTTCGGGTCTAACTCGGGTTCAGCTTCTTGTTGCGGTTAGGGTTATGTTTAGGGTTGTTAGGAAAGAGTGAAGACGCAGAGTCCTGTTGAGTGTGGGGTTGCGTAAAGGCTCCCCCAGGGAGTTCAAGTGTACCCAAAGGCTTCCGCTGAGAGCACTTTTTGATGGCAGAAAGTGGCACCGTACGTGTTTTTTCGGGTCTAACTCGAGTTCAGCTTCTTGTTGCGGTTAGGGTTATGTTTAGGGTTGTTAGGAAAGAGTGAAGACGCAGAGTCCTGTTGAGTGTGGGGTTGCGTAAAGGCTCCCCCAGGGAGTTCAGGTGTACCCAAAGGCTTCCGCTGAGAGCACTTTTGGATGGCAGAAAGTGGCACCGTACGTGTTTTTTCGGGTCTAACTCGGGTTGAGCTTCTTGTTGCGGTTAGGGTTATGTTTAGGGTTGTTAGGAAAGAGTGAAGACGCAGAGTCCTGTTGAGTGTGGGGTTGCGTAAAGGCTCCCCCAGGGAGTTCAGGTGTACCCAAAGGCTTCCGCTGAGAGCACTTTTGGATGGCAGAAAGTGGCACCGTACGTGTTTTTTCGGGTCTAACTCGGGTTGAGCTTCTTGTTGCGGTTAGGGTTATGTTTAGGGTTGTTAGGAAAGAGTGAAGACGCAGAGTCCTGTTGAGTGTGGGGTTGCGTAAAGGCTCCCCCAGGGAGTTCAGGTGTACCCAAAGGCTTCCGCTGAGAGCACTTTTGGATGGCAGAAAGTGGCACCGTACGTGTTTTTTCGGGTCTAACTCGGGTTCAGCTTCTTGTTGCGGTTAGGGTTATGTTTAGGGTTGTTAGGAAAGAGTGAAGACGCAGAGTCCTGTTGAGTGTGGGGTTGCGTAAAGACTCCCCCAGGGAGTTCAGGTGTACCCAAAGGCTTCAGCTGAGAGCACTTTTGGATGGCAGAAAGTGGCACCGTACGTGTTTTTTCGGGTCTAACTCGGGTTCAGCTTCTTGTTGCGGTTAGGGTTATGTTTAGGGTTGTTAGGAAAGAGTGAAGACGCAGAGTCCTGTTGAGTGTGGGGTTGCGTAAAGGCTCCCCCAGGGAGTTCAGGTGTACCCAAAGGCTTCCGCTGAGAGCACTTTTTGATGGCAGAAAGTGGCACCGTACGTGTTTTTTCGGGTCTAACTCGGGTTCAGCTTCTTGTTGCGGTTAGGGTTATGTTCAGGGTTGTTAGGAAAGAGTGAAGACGCAGAGTCCTGTTGAGTGTGGGGTTGCGTAAAGGCTCCCCCAGGGAGTTCAGGTGTACCCAAAGGCTTCCGCTGAGAGCACTTTTGGATGGCAGAAAGTGGCACCGTACGTGTTTTTTCGGGTCTAACTCGGGTTCAGCTTCTTGTTGCGGTTAGGGTTATGTTTAGGGTTGTTAGGAAAGAGTGAAGACGCAGAGTCCTGTTGAGTGTGGGGTTGCGTAAAGGCTCCCCCAGGGAGTTCAGGTGTACCCAAAGGCTTCCGCTGAGAGCACTTTTGGATGGCAGAAAGTGGCACCGTACGTGTTTTTTCGGGTCTAACTCGGGTTCAGCTTCTTGTTGCGGTTAGGGTTATGTTTAGGGTTGTTAGGAAAAAATGAAGACGCAGAGTCCTGTTGAGTGTGGGGTTGCGTAAAGGCTCCCCCAGGGAGTTCAGGTGTACCCAAAGGCTTCCGCTGAGAGCACTTTTTGATGGCAGAAAGTGGCACCGTACGTGTTTTTTCGGGTCTAACTCGGGTTCAGCTTCTTGTTGCGGTTAGGGTTATGTTTAGGGTTGTTAGGAAAGAGTGAAGACGCAGAGTCCTGTTGAGTGTGGGGTTGCGTAAAGGCTCCCCCAGGGAGTTCAGGTGTACCCAAAGGCTTCCGCTGAGAGCACTTTTGGATGGCAGAAAGTGGCACCGTACGTGTTTTTTCGGGTCTAACTCGGGTTCAGCTTCTTGTTGCGGTTAGGGTTATGTTTAGGGTTGTTAGGAAAGAGTGAAGACGCAGAGTCCTGTTGAGTGTGGGGTTGCGTAAAGGCTCCCCCAGGGAGTTCAGGTGTACCCAAAGGCTTCCGCTGAGAGCACTTTTGGATGGCAGAAAGTGGCACCGTACGTGTTTTTTCGGGTCTAACTCGGGTTGAGCTTCTTGTTCCGGTTAGGGTTATGTTTAGGGTTGTTAGGAAAGAGTGAAGACGCAGAGTCCTGTTGAGTGTGGGGTTGCGTAAAGGCTCCCCCAGGGAGTTCAGGTGTACCCAAAGGCTTCCGCTGAGAGCACTTTTGGATGGCAGAAAGTGGCACCGTACGTGTTTTTTCGGGTCTAACTCGGGTTCAGCTTCTTGTTCCGGTTAGGGTTATGTTTAGGGTTGTTAGGAAAGAGTGAAGACGCAGAGTCCTGTTGAGTGTGGGGTTGCGTAAAGGCTCCCCCAGGGAGTTCAGGTGTACCCAAAGGCTTCCGCTGAGAGCACTTTTTGATGGCAGAAAGTGGCACCGTACGTGTTTTTTCGGGTCTAACTCGGGTTCAGCTTCTTGTTGCGGTTAGGGTTATGTTTAGGGTTGTTAGGAAAGAGTGAAGACGCAGAGTCCTGTTGAGTGTGGGGTTGCGTAAAGGCTCCTCCAGGGAGTTCAGGTGTACCCAAAGGCTTCCGCTGAGAGCACTTTTTGATGGCAGAAAGTGGCACCGTACGTGTTTTTTCGGGTCTAACTCGGGTTCAGCTTCTTGTTGCGGTTAGGGTTATGTTTAGGGTTGTTAGGAAAGAGTGAAGACGCAGAGTCCTGTTGAGTGTGGGGTTGCGTAAAGGCTCCCCCAGGGAGTTCAGGTGTACCCAAAGGCTTCCGCTGAGAGCACTTTTGGATGGCAGAAAGTGGCACCGTACGTGTTTTTTCGGGTCTAACTCGGGTTCAGCTTCTTGTTGCGGTTAGGGTTATGTTTAGGGTTGTTAGGAAAGAGTGAAGACGCAGAGTCCTGTTGAGTGTGGGGTTGCGTAAAGGCTCCCCCAGGGAGTTCAGGTGTACCCAAAGGCTTCCGCTGAGAGCACTTTTGGATGGCAGAAAGTGGCACCGTACGTGTTTTTTCGGGTCTAACTCGGGTTGAGCTTCTTGTTCCGGTTAGGGTTATGTTTAGGGTTGTTAGGAAAGAGTGAAGACGCAGAGTCCTGTTGAGTGTGGGGTTGCGTAAAGGCTCCCCCAGGGAGTTCAGGTGTACCCAAAGGCTTCCGCTGAGAGCACTTTTGGATGGCAGAAAGTGGCACCGTACGTGTTTTTTCGGGTCTAACTCGGGTTCAGCTTCTTGTTGCGGTTAGGGTTATGTTTAGGGTTGTTAGGAAAGAGTGAAGACGCAGAGTCCTGTTGAGTGTGGGGTTGCGTAAAGGCTCCCCCAGGGAGTTCAGGTGTACCCAAAGGCTTCCGCTGAGAGCACTTTTTGATGGCAGAAAGTGGCACCGTACGTGTTTTTTCGGGTCTAACTCGGGTTGAGCTTCTTGTTGCGGTTAGGGTTATGTTTAGGGTTGTTAGGAAAGAGTGAAGACGCAGAGTCCTGTTGAGTGTGGGGTTGCGTAAAGGCTCCTCCAGGGAGTTCAGGTGTACCCAAAGGCTTCCGCTGAGAGCACTTTTTGATGGCAGAAAGTGGCACCGTACGTGTTTTTTCGGGTCTAACTCGGGTTGAGCTTCTTGTTGCAGTTAGGGTTATGTTTAGGGTTGTTAGGAAAGAGTGAAGACGCAGAGTCCTGTTGAGTGTGGGGTTGCGTAAAGGCTCCCCCAGGGAGTTCAGGTGTACCCAAAGGCTTCCGCTGAGAGCACTTTTTGATGGCAGAAAGTGGCACCGTACGTGTTTTTTCGGGTCTAACTCGGGTTCAGCTTCTTGTTGCGGTTAGGGTTATGTTTAGGGTTGTTAGGAAAGAGTGAAGACGCAGAGTCCTGTTGAGTGTGGGGTTGCGTAAAGGCTCCCCCAGGGAGTTCAGGTGTACCCAAAGGCTTCCGCTGAGAGCACTTTCGGATGGCAGAAAGTGGCACCGTACGTGTTTTTTCGGGTCTAACTCGGGTTCAGCTTCTTGTTGCGGTTAGGGTTATGTTTAGGGTTGTTAGGAAAGAGTGAAGACGCAGAGTCCTGTTGAGTGTGGGGTTGCGTAAAGGCTCCCCCAGGGAGTTCAGGTGTACCCAAAGGCTTCCGCTGAGAGCACTTTTGGATGGCAGAAAGTGGCACCGTACGTGTTTTTTCGGGTCTAACTCGGGTTCAGCTTCTTGTTGCGGTTAGGGTTATGTTTAGGGTTGTTAGGAAAGAGTGAAGACGCAGAGTCCTGTTGAGTGTGGGGTTGCGTAAAGGCTCCCCCTGGGAGTTCAGGTGTACCCAAAGGCTTCCGCTGAGAGCACTTTTTGATGGCAGAAAGTGGCACCGTACGTGTTTTTTCGGGTCTAACTCGGGTTCAGCTTCTTGTTGCGGTTAGGGTTATGTTTAGGGTTGTTAGGAAAGAGTGAAGACGCAGAGTCCTGTTGAGTGTGGGGTTGCGTAAAGGCTCCCCCAGGGAGTTCAGGTGTACCCAAAGGCTTCCGCTGAGAGCACTTTTTGATGGCAGAAAGTGGCACCGTACGTGTTTTTTCGGGTCTAACTCGGGTTCAGCTTCTTGTTGCGGTTAGGGTTATATTTAGGGTTGTTAGGAAAGAGTGAAGACGCAGAGTCCTGTTGAGTGTGGGGTTGCGTAAAGGCTCCCCCAGGGAGTTCAGGTGTACCCAAAGGCTTCCGCTGAGAGCACTTTTTGATGGCAGAAAGTGGCACCGTACGTGTTTTTTCGGGTCTAACTCGGGTTCAGCTTCTTGTTCCGGTTAGGGTTATGTTTAGGGTTGTTAGGAAAGAGTGAAGACGCAGAGTCCTGTTGAGTGTGGGGTTGCGTAAAGGCTCCCCCAGGGAGTTCAGGTGTACCCAAAGGCTTCCGCTGAGAGCACTTTTGGATGGCAGAAAGTGGCACCGTACGTGTTTTTTCGGGTCTAACTCGGGTTCAGCTTCTTGTTCCGGTTAGGGTTATGTTTAGGGTTGTTAGGAAAGAGTGAAGACGCAGAGTCCTGTTGAGTGTGGGGTTGCGTAAAGGCTCCCCCAGGGAGTTCAGGTGTACCCAAAGGCTTCCGCTGAGAGCACTTTTTGATGGCAGAAAGTGGCACCGTACGTGTTTTTTCGGGTCTAACTCGGGTTCAGCTTTTGTTGCGGTTAGGGTTATGTTTAGGGTTGTTAGGAAAGAGTGAAGACGCAGAGTCCTGTTGAGTGTGGGGTTGCGTAAAGGCTCCCCCAGGGAGTTCAGGTGTACCCAAAGGCTTCCGCTGAGAGCACTTTTTGATGGCAGAAAGTGGCACCGTACGTGTTTTTTCCGTTCAAACTCGGGTTCAGCTTCTTGTTGCGGTTAGGGTTATGTTTAGGGTTGTTAGGAAAGAGTGAAGACGCAGAGTCCTGTTGAGTGTGGGGTTGCGTAAAGGCTCCCCCAGGGAGTTCAGGTGTACCCAAAGGCTTCCGCTGAGAGCACTTTTGGATGGCAGAAAGTGGCACCGTACGTGTTTTTTCGGGTCTAACTCGGGTTCAGCTTCTTGTTCCGGTTAGGGTTATGTTTAGGGTTGTTAGGAAAGAGTGAAGACGCAGAGTCCTGTTGAGTGTGGGGTTGCGTAAAGGCTCCCCCAGGGAGTTCAGGTGTACCCAAAGGCTTCCGCTGAGAGCACTTTTGGATGGCAGAAAGTGGCACCGTACGTGTTTTTTCGGGTCTAACTCGGGTTCAGCTTCTTGTTGCGGTTAGGGTTATGTTTAGACGCAGAGTCCTGTTTCAGGTGTACCCAAAGGCTTCCGCTGAGAGCACTTTTTGATGGCAGAAAGTGGCACCGTACGGTACCCAAAGGCTTCCGCTGAGAGCACTTTTTGATGGCAGAAAGTGGCACCGTACGTGTTTTTTCGGGTCTAACTCGGGTTGAGCTTCTTGTTGCGGTTAGGGTTATGTTTAGGGTTGTTAGGAAAGAGTGAAGACGCAGAGTCCTGTTGAGTGTGGGGTTGCGTAAAGGCTCCCCCAGGGAGTTCAGGTGTACCCAAAGGCTTCCGCTGAGAGCACTTTTTGATGGCAGAAAGTGGCACCGTACGTGTTTTTTCCGTTCTAACTCGGGTTCAGCTTCTTGTTGCGGTTAGGGTTATGTTTAGGGTTGTTAGGAAAGAGTGAAGACGCAGAGTCCTGTTGAGTGTGGGGTTGCGTAAAGGCTCCCCCAGGGAGTTCAGGTGTACCCAAAGGCTTCCGCTGAGAGCACTTTTTGATGGCAGAAAGTGGCACCGTACGTGTTTTTTCGGGTCAAACTCGGGTTCAGCTTCTTGTTGCGGTTAGGGTTATATTTAGGGTTGTTAGGAAAGAGTGAAGACGCAGAGTCCTGTTGAGTGTGGGGTTGCGTAAAGGCTCCCCCAGGGAGTTCAGGTGTACCCAAAGGCTTCCGCTGAGAGCACTTTTTGATGGCAGAAAGTGGCACCGTACGTGTTTTTTCGGGTCTAACTCGGGTTCAGCTTCTTGTTGCGGTTAGGGTTATGTTTAGGGTTGTTAGGAAAGAGTGAAGACGCAGAGTCCTGTTGAGTGTGGGGTTGCGTAAAGGCTCCCTCAGGGAGTTCAGGTGTACCCAAAGGCTTCCGCTGAGAGCACTTTTTGATGGCAGAAAGTGGCACCGTACGTGTTTTTTCGGGTCTAACTCGGGTTCAGCTTCTTGTTGCGGTTAGGGTTATGTTTAGGGTTGTTAGGAAAGAGTGAAGACGCAGAGTCCTGTTGAGTGTGGGGTTGCGTAAAGGCTCCCCCAGGGAGTTCAGGTGTACCCAAAGGCTTCCGCTGAGAGCACTTTTTGATGGCAGAAAGTGGCACCGTACGTGTTTTTTCGGGTCTAACTCGGGTTGAGCTTCTTGTTCCGGTTAGGGTTATGTTTAGGGTTGTTAGGAAAGAGTGAAGACGCAGAGTCCTGTTGAGTGTGGGGTTGCGTAAAGGCTCCCCCAGGGAGTTCAGGTGTACCCAAAGGCTTCCGCTGAGAGCACTTTTTGATGGCAGAAAGTGGCACCGTACGTGTTTTTTCGGGTCTAACTCGGGTTCAGCTTCTTGTTGCGGTTAGGGTTATGTTTAGGGTTGTTAGGAAAGAGTGAAGACGCAGAGTCCTGTTGAGTGTGGGGTTGCGTAAAGGCTCCCCCAGGGAGTTCAGGTGTACCCAAAGGCTTCCGCTGAGAGCACTTTTGGATGGCAGAAAGTGGCACCGTACGTGTTTTTTCGGGTCTAACTCGGGTTCAGCTTCTTGTTGCG
>NW_028153818.1:57500-61340 GCF_964211835.1 Anser anser
AGGGTTAGGGTTAGGGTTAGGGTTAGGGTTAGGGTTAGGGTTAGGGTTAGGGTTAGGGTTAGGGTTAGGGTTAGGGTTAGGGTTAGGGTTAGGGTTAGGGTTAGGGTTAGGGTTAGGGTTAGGGTTAGGGTTAGGGTTAGGGTTAGGGTTAGGGTTAGGGTTAGGGTTAGGGTTAGGGTTAGGGTTAGGGTTAGGGTTAGGGTTAGGGTTAGGGTTAGGGTTAGGGTTAGGGTTAGGGGTTAGGGTTAGGGTTAGGGTTAGGGTTAGGGTTAGGGTTAGGGTTAGGGTTAGGGTTAGGGTTAGGGTTAGGGTTAGGGTTAGGGTTAGGGTTAGGGTTAGGGTTAGGGTTAGGGTTAGGGTTAGGGTTAGGGTTAGGGTTAGGGTTAGGGTTAGGGTTAGGGTTAGGGTTAGGGTTAGGGTTAGGGTTAGGGTTAGGGTTAGGGTTAGGGTTAGGGTTAGGGTTAGGGTTAGGGTTAGGGTTAGGGTTAGGGTTAGGGTTAGGGTTAGGGTTAGGGTTAGGGTTAGGGTTAGGGTTAGGGTTAGGGTTAGGGTTAGGGTTAGGGTTAGGGTTAGGGTTAGGGTTAGGGTTAGGGTTAGGGTTAGGGTTAGGGTTAGGGTTAGGGTTAGGGTTAGGGTTAGGGTTAGGGTTAGGGTTAGGGTTAGGGTTAGGGTTAGGGTTAGGGTTAGGGTTAGGGTTAGGGTTAGGGTTAGGGGTTAGGGTTAGGGTTAGGGTTAGGGTTAGGGTTAGGGTTAGGGTTAGGGTTAGGGTTAGGGTTAGGGTTAGGGTTAGGGTTAGGGTTAGGGTTAGGGTTAGGGTTAGGGTTAGGGTTAGGGTTAGGGTTAGGGTTAGGGTTAGGGTTAGGGTTAGGGTAGGGTTAGGGTTAGGGTTAGGGTTAGGGTTAGGGTTAGGTTAGGGTTAGGGTTAGGGTAGGGTTAGGGTTAGGGTTAGGGTTAGGGTTAGGGTTAGGGTTAGGGTTAGGGTTAGGGTTAGGGTTAGGGTTAGGGTTAGGGTTAGGGTTAGGGTTAGGGTTAGGGTTAGGGTTAGGGTTAGGGTTAGGTTAGGGTTAGGGTTAGGGTTAGGGTTAGGGTTAGGGTTAGGGTTAGGGTTAGGGTTAGGGTTAGGGTTAGGGTTAGGGTTAGGGTTAGGGTTAGGGTTAGGGTTAGGGTTAGGTTAGGGTTAGGGTTAGGGTTAGGGTTAGGGTTAGGGTTAGGGTTAGGGTTAGGGTTAGGGTTAGGGTTAGGGTTAGGGTTAGGGTTAGGGTTAGGGTTAGGGTTAGGGTTAGGGTTAGGGTTAGGGTTAGGGTTAGGGTTAGGGTTAGGGTTAGGGTTAGGGTTAGGGTTAGGGTTAGGGTTAGGGTTAGGGTTAGGGTTAGGGTTAGGTTAGGGTTAGGGTTAGGGTTAGGGTTAGGGTTAGGGTTAGGGTTAGGGTTAGGGTTAGGGTTAGGGTTAGGGTTAGGGTTAGGGTTAGGGTTAGGGTTAGGGTTAGGGTTAGGGTTAGGGTTAGGGTTAGGGTTAGGGTTAGGGTTAGGGTTAGGTTAGGGTTAGGGTTAGGGTTAGGGTTAGGGTTAGGGTTAGGGTTAGGGTTAGGGTTAGGGTTAGGGTTAGGGTTAGGGTTAGGGTTAGGGTTAGGGTTAGGGTTAGGGTTCGGGTTAGGGTTAGGGTTAGGGTTAGGGTTAGGGTTAGGGTTAGGGTTAGGGTTAGGGTTAGGGTTAGGGTTAGGGTTAGGGTTAGGGTTAGGGTTAGGTTAGGGTTAGGGTTAGGGTTAGGGTTAGGTTAGGGTTAGGGTTAGGGTTAGGGTTAGGTTAGGGTTAGGGTTAGGGTTAGGGTTAGGGTTAGGGTTAGGGTTAGGGTTAGGGTTAGGGTTAGGGTTAGGGTTAGGGTTAGGGTTAGGGTTAGGGTTAGGGTTAGGGTTAGGGTTAGGGTTAGGGTTAGGGTTAGGGTTAGGGTTAGGGTTAGGGTTAGGGTTAGGGTTAGGGTTAGGGTTAGGGTTAGGGTTAGGGTTAGGGTTAGGTTAGGGTTAGGGTTAGGGTTAGGGTTAGGGTTAGGGTTAGGGTTAGGGTTAGGGTTAGGGTTAGGGTTAGGGTTAGGGTTAGGGTTAGGGTTAGGGGTTAGGTTAGGGTTAGGGTTAGGGTTAGGGTTAGGGTTAGGGTTAGGGTTAGGGTTAGGGTTAGGTTAGGGTTAGGGTTAGGGTTAGGGTTAGGGTTAGGGTTAGGGTTAGGGTTAGGGTTAGGGTTAGGGTTAGGTTAGGGTTAGGGTTAGGGTTAGGGTTAGGGTTAGGGTTAGGGTTAGGGTTAGGGTTAGGGTTAGGGTTAGGTTAGGGTTAGGGTTAGGGTTAGGGTTAGGGTTAGGGTTAGGGTTAGGGTTAGGGTTAGGGTTAGGGTTAGGGTTAGGGTTAGGTTAGGGTTAGGGTTAGGGTTAGGGTTAGGGTTAGGGTTAGGGTTAGGTTAGGGTTAGGGTTAGGGTTAGGGTTAGGGTTAGGGTTAGGGTTAGGGTTAGGGTTAGGGTTAGGGTTAGGGTTAGGGTTAGGGTTAGGGTTAGGGTTAGGGTTAGGGTTAGGGTTAGGGTTAGGGTTAGGGTTAGGGTTAGGGTTAGGGTTAGGGTTAGGTTAGGGTTAGGTTAGGGTTAGGGTTAGGGTTAGGGTTAGGGTTAGGGTTAGGGTTAGGGTTAGGGTTAGGGTTAGGGTTAGGGTTAGGGTTAGGGTTAGGGTTAGGGTTAGGTTAGGGTTAGGGTTAGGGTTAGGGTTAGGGTTAGGGTTAGGGTTAGGGTTAGGGTTAGGGTTAGGGTTAGGGTTAGGGTTAGGGTTAGGGTTAGGGTTAGGGTTAGGGTTAGGGTTAGGGTTAGGGTTAGGGTTAGGGTTAGGGTTAGGGTTAGGGTTAGGGTTAGGGTTAGGGTTAGGGTTAGGGTTAGGGTTAGGGTTAGGGTTAGGGTTAGGGTTAGGGTTAGGGTTAGGGTTAGGGTTAGGGTTAGGGTTAGGGTTAGGGTTAGGGTTAGGGTTAGGGTTAGGGTTAGGGTTAGGGTTAGGGTTAGGGTTAGGGTTAGGGTTAGGGTTAGGGTTAGGGTTAGGGTTAGGTTAGGGTTAGGGTTAGGGTTAGGGTTAGGGTTAGGGTTAGGGTTAGGGTTAGGGTTAGGGTTAGGGTTAGGGTTAGGGTTAGGGTTAGGGTTAGGGTTAGGGTTAGGGTTAGGGTTAGGGTTAGGGTTAGGGTTAGGGTTAGGGTTAGGGTTAGGGTTAGGGTTAGGGTTAGGGTTAGGGTTAGGGTTAGGGTTAGGGTTAGGGTTAGGGTTAGGGTTAGGGTTAGGGTTAGGGTTAGGGTTAGGGTTAGGGTTAGGGTTAGGGTTAGGGTTAGGGTTAGGGTTAGGGTTAGGGTTAGGGTTAGGGGGTTAGGGTTAGGGTTAGGGTTAGGGTTAGGGTTAGGGTTAGGGTTAGGGTTAGGGTTAGGGTTAGGGTTAGGGTTAGGTTAGGGTTAGGGTTAGGGTTAGGTAGTTAGGGTTAGGGTTAGGGTTAGGGTTAGGGTTAGGGTTAGGGTTAGGGTTAGGGGTTAGGGTTAGGGTTAGGTTAGGGTTAGGGTTAGGGTTAGGGTTAGGGTTAGGGTTAGGGTTAGGTTAGGGTTAGGGTTAGGGTTAGGGTTAGGGTTAGGGTTAGGGTTAGGGTTAGGGGTTAGGGTTAGGGTTAGGTTAGGGTTAGGGTTAGGGTTAGGGTTAGGGTTAGGGTTAGGGGTTATTAGGGTTAGGGTTAGGGTTAGGGTTAGGGTTAGGGTTAGGGTTAGGGTTAGGGGGTTAGGGTTAGGGTTAGTTAGGGTTAGGGTTAGGGTTAGGGTTAGGGTTAGGGTTAGGTTAGGGTTA
>NW_028153817.1:0-116000 GCF_964211835.1 Anser anser
GTGCACTCTCTGGACTCACTGCACTGCATCCCCAGTGGTGCCAGTGCACCCTCTGGACTAACTGAACTGCATCCATAATTGATCCAGTGCACTCTCTGGACTCACTGCACTGCATCCCCAGTGGTGCCACTGCACTCTCTGGAGTCACTGCAGTGCATCCCCAGTGGTGCCAGTGCACTCTGTGGACTCACCGCACTGCATCCAGAGTGGTGCCAGTGCACTCTCTGGACTCACTGCACTGCATCCCCAGTGGTGCCAGTGCACTCTCTGGACTCACTGCAGTGCATCCCCAGTGGTGCCAGTGCACTCTCTGGTCTAACTGAACTGCATCCCCAATTGATCCAGTGCACTCTCTGGACTTACTGCACTGCATCCCCAGTGGTGCCAGTACACTCTCTGGAGTCACTGCAGTGCATCCACAGTGGCGCCAGTGCACTCTCTGGACTCACCGCACTGCATCCAGAGTGGTGCCAGTGCACTCTCTGGACTCACTGCAGTGCATCCCCAGTGGTGCCAGTGCACTCTCTGGACTCACTGCACTGCATCCCCAGTGGTGCCAGTGCACTCTCTGGAGTCTCTGCAGTGCATCCCCAGTGGTGCCAGTGCACTCTGTGGACTCACTGTACTGCATCCCCAGTGGTGCCAGTGCACTCTCTGGACTCACTGCAGTGCATCCCCAGTGGTGCCAGTGCACTCTCTGGACTCACTGCAGTGCATCTCCAGTGGTGCCAGTGCACTCTCTGGACTCACTGCACTGCACCCCCAGTGGTGCCAGTGCACTCTCTGGACTCACTGTACTGCATCCCCAGTGGTGCCATTGCACTCTCTGTAGTCATTGCGCTGCATCCCCAGTGGTGCCAGTGCACTCTCTGGACTCACTGCACTGCATCCCCAGTGGTGCCAGTGCACTCTCTGGACTCACTGCAGTGCTTCCCCAGTGGTGCCAGTGCACTCTCTGGACTCACCGCACTGCATCCCCAGTGGTGCCAGTGCACTCTCTGGACTCACTGCACTGCATCCCCAGTGGTGCCAGTGCACTCTCTGGACTCACTGCACTGCATCCCCAGTGGTGCCAGTGCACTCTCAGGAATCACTGCACTGCATCCCCAGTGGTGCCAGTGCACTCTCTGCACTCACTGCACTGCATCCCCAGTGGTGCCACTGCACTCTCTGGACTCACTTCACTGCATCCCCAGTGGTGCCAGTGCACTCTCTGGACTCACTGCAGTGCATCCCCAGTGGTGCCAGTGCACTCTCTGGACTCACTGCACTGCATCCCCAGTGGTGCCAGTGCACTCTCTGGACTCACTGCACTGCATCCCCAGTGGTGCCAGTGCACTCTCTGGACTCACTGCAGTGCATCCCCAGTGGTGCCAGTGCACTCTCTGGACTCACTGCACTGCATCCCCAGTGGTGCCAGTGCACCCTCTGGACTAACTGAACTGCATCCCCAATTGATCCAGTGCACTCTCTGGACTCACTGCACTGCATCCCCAGTGGTGCCACTGCACTCTCTGGAGTCACTGCAGTGCATCCCCAGTGGTGCCAGTGCACTCTGTGGACTCACCGCACTGCATCCAGAGTGGTGCCAGTGCACTCTCTGGACTCACTGCACTGCATCCCCAGTGGTGCCAGTGCACTCTCTGGACTCACTGCAGTGCATCCCCAGTGGTGCCAGTGCACTCTCTGGTCTAACTGAACTGCATCCCCAATTGATCCAGTGCACTCTCTGGACTCACTGCACTGCATCCCCAGTGGTGCCAGTACACTCTCTGGAGTCACTGCAGTGCATCCACAGTGGCGCCAGTGCACTCTCTGGACTCACCGCACTGCATCCAGAGTGGTGCCAGTGCACTCTCTGGAGTCACTGCACTGCATCCCCAGTGGTGCCAGTGCACTCTCTGGACTCACTGCACTGCATCCCCAGTGGTGCCAGTGCACTCTCAGGAATCACTGAACTGCATCCCCAGTGGTGCCAGTGCACTCTCTGCACTCACTGCACTGCATCCCCAGTGGTGCCACTGCACTCTCTGGACTCACTTCACTGCATCCCCAGTGGTGCCAGTGCACTCTCTGGACTCACTGCACTGCATCCCCAGTGGTGCCAGTGCACTCTCTGGACTCACCGCACTGCATCCCCAGTGGTGCCAGTGCACTCTCTGGACTCACTGCAGTGCATCCCCAGTGGTGCCAGTGCACTCTCTGGACTCACTGCAGTGCATCCCCAGTGGTGCCAGTGCACTCTCTGGACTCACTGCACTGCATCCCCAGTGGTGCCAGTGCACTCTCTGGAGTCTCTGCACTGCATCCCCAGTGGTGCCAGTGCACTCTGTGGACTCACTGTACTGCATCCACAGTGGTGCCAGTGCACTCTCTGGACTCACTGCAGTGCATCCCCAGTGGTGCCAGTGCACTCTCTGGACTCACTGCAGTGCATCCCCAGTGGTGCCAGTGCACTCTATGGACTTCTCACTGCACTGCATCCCCAGTGGTGCCAGTGCACTCTCTGGACTCAGTGCACTGCATCCCCAGTGGTGCCAGTGCACTCTCTGTAGTCATTGCGCTGTATCCCCAGTGGTGCCAGTGCACTCTCTGGAGTCACTGCAGTGCTTCCCCAGTGGTGCCAGTGCACTCTCTGGACTCACTGCACTGCATCCCCAGTGGTGCCGGTGCACTCTCTAGAGTCACTGCAGTGCATCCCCAGTGGTGCCAGTGCACTCTCTGGAGTCTCTGCAGTGCATCCCCAGTGGTGCCAGTGCACTCTGTGGACTCACTGTACTGCATCCCCAGTGGTGCCAGTGCACACTCTGGACTCACCGCACTGCATCCCCAGTGGTGCCAGTGCACTCTCTGGACTCACTGCACTGCATCCCCAGTGGTGCCAGTGCACTCTCTGGACTTACAGCACTGCATGCCCAGTGGTGCCAGTGCACTCTGTGGACTCAGTGCACTGCATACCCTGTGGTGCCAGTGCACTCTCTGGACTCACTGCACTACATCCCCAGTGGTGCCAGTGCACTCTCTGGACTCACTGCACTGCATCCCCAGTGGTGCCAGTGCTCTCTCTGGACTCACTGCACTGCATCCCCAGTGGTGCCAGTGCACTCTCTGGACTCACTGCACTGCATCACCAGTGGTGCCAGTGCACTCTCTGGACTCACTGCTCTGCATCCCCAGTGGTGCCAGTGCACTCTCTGGAGTCACTGCAGTGCTTCCCCAGTGGTGCCAGTGCACTCTCAGGACTCACTGCACTGCATCCCCAGTGGTGCCGGTGCACTCTCTAGAGTCACTGCAGTGCATCCCCAGTGGTGCCAGTGCACTCTCTGGAGTCTCTGCAGTGCATCCCCAGTGGTGCCAGTGCACTCTGTGGACTCACTGTACTGCATCACCAGTGGTGCCAGTGCACTCTCTGGACTCACTGCACTGCATCCCCAGTGGTGCCAGTGCACTCTCTGGACTCACTGCAGTACATCCCCAATGGTGCCAGTGTACTCTCTGCACTCACTGCAGTGCATCCCCAGTGGTGCCAGTGCACTCTCTGGACTCACTGCAGTGCATCCCCAGTGGTGCCAGTTCACTCTCTGGAGTCACTGTACTGCATCCCCAGTGGTGCCAGTGCACTCTCTGGACTCACTGCACTGCATCCCCAGTGGTGCCAGTGCACCCTCTGGACTAACTGAACTGCATCCCCAATTGATCCAGTGCACTCTCTGGACTCACTGCACTGCATCCCCAGTGGTGCCAGTGCACTCTCTGGAGTCACTGCAGTGCATCCCCAGTGGTGCCAGTGCACTCTGTGGACTCACCGCACTGCATCCAGAGTGGTGCCAGTCCACTCTCTGGACTCACTGCACTGCATCCCCAGTGGTGCCAGTGCACTCTCTGGACTCACTGCAGTGCATCCATAGTTGTGCCAGTGCACTCTCTGGTCTAACTGAACTGCATCCCCGATTGATCCAGTGCACTCTCTGGACTCACTGCACTGCATCCCCAGTGGTGCCAGTGCACTCTCTGGAGTCACTGCAGTGCATCCACAGTGGCGCCAGTGCACTCTCTGGACTCACCGCACTGCATCCCCAGTGGTGCCAGTGCACTCTCTGGACTCACTGCACTGCATCCCCAGTGGTGCCAGTGCACTCTCTGGACTCACTGCACTGCATCCCCAGTGGTACCAGTGCACTCTCTGGACTCACTGCTCTGCATCCCCAGTGGTGCCAGTTCACTCTCTGGACTCACTGTACTGCATCCCCAGTGGTGCCAGTGCACTCTCTGGACTCACTGTACTGCATCCCCAGTGGTGCCAGTGCACTCTCTGGACTAACTGAACTGCATCCCCAATTGATCCAGTGCACTCTCTGGACTCACTGCACTGCATCCCCAGTGGTGCCAGTGCACTCTCTGGAGTCACTGCAGTGCATGCCCAGTGGTGCCAGTGCACTCTGTGGACTCACTGTACTGCATCCACAGTGGCGCCAGTGCACTCTCTGGACTCACTGCACTGCATCCCCAGTGGTGCCAGTGCACTCTCTGGACTCACTGCACTGCATCCCCAGTGGTGCCAGTGCACTCTCTGTAGTCATTGCGGTGCATTCCCAGTGGTGCCAGTGCACTCTGTGGACTCACTGTACTGCATCACCAGTGGTGCCAGTGCACTCTCTGGACTCACTGCACTGCATCCCCAGTGGTGCCAGTGCACTCTCTGGACTCACTGCAGTACATCCCCAATGGTGCCAGTGTACTCTCTGCACTCACTGCAGTGCATCCCCAGTGGTGCCAGTGCACTCTCTGGACTCACTGCAGTGCATCCCCAGTGGTGCCAGTTCACTCTCTGGAGTCACTGTACTGCATCCCCAGTGGTGCCAGTGCACTCTCTGGACTCACTGCACTGCATCCCCAGTGGTGCCAGTGCACCCTCTGGACTAACTGAACTGCATCCCCAATTGATCCAGTGCACTCTCTGGACTCACTGCACTGCATCCCCAGTGGTGCCAGTGCACTCTCTGGAGTCACTGCAGTGCATCCCCAGTGGTGCCAGTGCACTCTGTGGACTCACCGCACTGCATCCAGAGTGGTGCCAGTCCACTCTCTGGACTCACTGCACTGCATCCCCAGTGGTGCCAGTGCACTCTCTGGACTCACTGCAGTGCATCCATAGTTGTGCCAGTGCACTCTCTGGTCTAACTGAACTGCATCCCCGATTGATCCAGTGCACTCTCTGGACTCACTGCACTGCATCCCCAGTGGTGCCAGTGCACTCTCTGGAGTCACTGCAGTGCATCCACAGTGGCGCCAGTGCACTCTCTGGACTCACCGCACTGCATCCAGAGTGGTGCCAGTGCACTCTCTGGACTCACTGCACTGCATCCCCAGTGGTGCCAGTGCACTCTCTGGACTCACTGCACTGCATCCCCAGTGGTACCAGTGCACTCTCTGGACTCACTGCTCTGCATCCCCAGTGGTGCCAGTTCACTCTCTGGACTCACTGTACTGCATCCCCAGTGGTGCCAGTGCACTCTCTGGACTCACTGTACTGCATCCCCAGTGGTGCCAGTGCACTCTCTGGACTAACTGAACTGCATCCCCAATTGATCCAGTGCACTCTCTGGACTCACTGCACTGCATCCCCAGTGGTGCCAGTGCACTCTCTGGAGTCACTGCAGTGCATGCCCAGTGGTGCCAGTGCACTCTGTGGACTCACTGTACTGCATCCACAGTGGCGCCAGTGCACTCTCTGGACTCACTGCACTGCATCCCCAGTGGTGCCAGTGCACTCTCTGGACTCACTGCACTGCATCCCCAGTGGTGCCAGTGCACTCTCTGTAGTCATTGCGGTGCATTCCCAGTGGTACCAGTGCACTCTCTGGACTCACTGCACTGCATCCCCAGTGGGGCCAGTGCACTCTTTGGAGTCATTTCAGTGCATCCCCAGTTGTGCCAGTGCACTCTATGGACTCACTGCAGTGCATCCCCAGTGGTGCCAGTGCACTCTCTGGACTCACTGCAGTGCATCCCCAGTGGTGCCAATGGACTCTCTGGACTCACTGCACTGCATCCCCAGTGGTGCCAGTGCACTCTCTGGACTCACTGCAGTGCATCCCCAGTGGTGCCAGTGCACTCTCTGGAATCACTGCACTGCATCCCCAGTGGTGCCAGTGCACTATCTGGACTCACTGCACTGCATACCCAGTGCTGACAGTGCACTCTCTGGACTCACTGCAGTGCATCCCCAGTGGTGCCAGTGCACTCTCTAGAGTCACTGCAGAGCATCCGCAGTGGTGCCAGTGCACTCTCTGGAATCACTGCAGTGCATCCCCAGTGGTGCCAGTGCACTCTGTGGACTCACTGTACTGCATCCCCAGTGGTGCCAGTGCACTCTCTGGAGTCTCTGCACTGCATCCCCAGTGGGGCCAGTGCACTCTGTGGACTCACTGTACTGCATCCCCAGTGGTGCCAGTGCACTCTCTGGACTCACAGCACTGCATTCCCAGTGGTGCCAGTGCACTCTCTGGACTCACTGCAGTACATCCCCAATGGTGCCAGTGTACTCTCTGCACTCACTGCAGTGCATCCCCAGTGGTGCCAGTGCACTCTCTGGACTCACTGCACTGCATCCCCAGTTGTGCCAGTTAACTCTCTGGAGTCACTGTACTGCATCTCCAGTGGTGCCAGTGCACTCTCTGGACTCACTGCACTGCATCCCCAGTGGAGCCAGTGCACTCTCTGGACTCAATGCACTGCATCCCCAGTGGTGCCAGTGCACTCTCTGGAGTCACTGCAGTGCATCCCCAGTGGTTCCAGTGCACTCTCTGGACTCACTGTACTGCATCCACAGTGGCGCCAGTGCACTCTCTGGACTCACTGCAGTGCATCCCCAGTGGTGCCAGTGCACTCTCTGGACTCACTGCACTGCATCCCCAGTGGTGCCAGTGCACTCTCTGCACTCACTGCACTGCACCCCCAGTGGGGCCAGTGCACTCTCTGTAGTCATTGCGCTGCATCCCCAGTGGTACCAGTGCACTCTCTGGACTCACTGCACTGCATCCCCAATTGATCCTGTGCACTCTCTGGAGTCATTTCAGTGCATCCCCAGTGGTGCCAATGCACTCTCTGGACTCACTGCACTGCATCCCCAAGGTGCCAGTGCACTCTCTGCACTCACTACACTGCATCCCCAGTGGTGCCAGTGCACTCTCTGGACTCACTGCAGTGCATCCCCAGTGGTGCCAGTGCACTCTCTGGACTCACAGCAGTGCATTCCCAGTGGTGCCAGTGCACTCTCTGGACTCACTGCACTGCATCCCCAGTGGTGCCAGTGCACTATCTGGACTCACTGCACTGCATCCCCAGTGCTGACAGTGCACTCTCTGGACTCACTGCAGTGCATCCCCAGTGGTGCCAGTGCACTCTCTGGACTCACTGCAGTGCATCCCCAGTGGTGCCAGTGCACTCTCTGGACTCACTGCACTGCATTCCCAGTGGTGCCAGTGCACTCTCTGGACTCACTGCAGTGCATCCCCAGTGGTGCCAGTGCACTCTCTGGACTCACTGCAGTGCATCCCCAGTGGTGCCAGTGCTCTCTCTGGACTCACTGCACTGCATCCCCAGTGGTGCCAGTGCACTCTCTGGACTCACAGCAGTGCATCCCCAGTGGTGCCAGTGCACTCTCTGGACTCACTGCTCTGCATCCCCAGTGGTGCCAGTGCACTCTGTGGACTCACTGTACTGCATCACCAGTGGTGCCAGTGCACTCTCTGGACTCACTGCACTGCATCCCCAGTGGTGCCGGTGCACTCTCTAGAGTCACTGCAGTGCATCCCCAGTGGTGCCAGTGCACTCTCTGGAGTCTCTGCAGTGCATCCCCAGTGGTGCCAGTGCTCTCTCTGGACTCACTGTACTGCATCACCAGTGGTGCCAGTGCACTCTCTGGACTCACTGCACTGCATCCCCAGTGGTGCCAGTGCACTCTCTGGACTCACTGCAGTACATCCCCAATGGTGCCAGTGTACTCTCTGCACTCACTGCAGTGCATCCCCAGTGGTGCCAGTGCACTCTCTGGACTCACTGCAGTGCATCCCCAGTGGTGCCAGTTCACTCTCTGGAGTCACAGTACTGCATCCCCAGTGGTGCCAGTGCACTCTCTGGACTCACTGCACTGCATCCCCAGTGGTGCCAGTGCACCCTCTGGACTAACTGAACTGCATCCCCAATTGATCCAGTGCACTCTCTGGACTCACTGCACTGCATCCCCAGTGGTGCCAGTGCACTCTCTGGAGTCACTGCAGTGCATCCCCAGTGGTGCCAGTGCACTCTGTGGACTCACCGCACTGCATCCAGAGTGGTGCCAGTGCACTCTCTGGACTCACTGCACTGCATCCCCAGTGGTGCCAGTGCACTCTCTGGACTCACTGCAGTGCATCCCCAGTGGTGCCAGTGCACTCTCTGGTCTAACTGAACTGCATCCCCAACTGATCCAGTGCACTCTCTGGACTCACTGCACTGCATCCCCAGTGGTGCCAGTGCACTCTCTGGAGTCACTGCAGTGCATCCACAGTGGTGCCGGTGCACTCTCTAGAGTCACTGCAGTGCATCCCCAGTGGTGCCAGTGCACTCTCTGGAGTCTCTGCAGTGCATCCCCAGTGGTGCCAGTGCACTCTCTGGACTCACTGCACTGCATCCCCAGTGGTGCCGGTGCACTCTCTAGAGTCACTGCAGTGCATCCCCAGTGGTGCCAGTGCACTCTCTGGAGTCTCTGCAGTGCATCCCCAGTGGTGCCAGTGCATTCTCAGGACTCACTGTACTGCATCCCCAGTGGTGCCAGTGCACTCTCTGGACTCACTACACTGCATCCAGAGTGGTGCCAGTGCACTCTCTGGACTCACTGCACTGCATCCCCAGTGGTGCCAGTGCACTCTCTGGACTCACCGCACTGCATCCCCAGTGGTGCCAGTGCACTCTCTGGAGTCACTGCACTGCATCCCCAGTGGTGCCAGTGCACTCTCTGGACTCACTGCACTGCATCCCCAGTGGTGCCAGTGCACTCTCAGGAATCACTGCACTGTATCCCCACTGGTGCCAGTGCACTCTCTGCACTCACTGCACTGCATCCCCAGTGGTGCCACTGCACTCTCTGGACTCACTTCACTGCATCCCCAGTGGTGCCAGTGCACTCTCTGGACTCACTGCACTGCATCCCCGGTGGTGCCAGTGCACTCTCTGCACTCACTGCAGTGCATCCCCAGTGGTGCCAGTGCACTCTCTGCACTCACTGCACTGCATCCCCAGTGGTGCCAGTGCACTCTCTGGACTCACTGCAGTGCATCCCCAGTGGTGCCAGTGCACTCTCTGGACTCACAGCACTGCATCCCCAGTGGTGCCAGTGCACTCTCTGGACTCACTGCACTGCATCCCCAGTGGTGCCAGTGCACTCTCTGGACTCACTGCAGTGCATCCCCAGTGGTGCCAGTGCACTCTCTGGAGTCACTGCAGTGCATCCCCAGTGGTGCCAGTGAACTCTCTGGAGTCTCTGCAGTGCATCCCCAGTGGTGCCAGTGCTCTCTCTGGACTCACTGTACTGCATCACCAGTGGTGCCAGTGCACTCTCTGGACTCACTGCACTGCATCACCAGTGGTGCCAGTGCACTCTCTGGACTCACTGCAGTGCATCCCCAGTGGTGCCAGTGCACTCTGTGGACTCACTGTACTGCATCCACAGTGGTGCCAGTGCACTCTCTGGACTCACTGCAGTACATCCCCAATGGTGCCAGTGTACTCTCTGGACTCACTGCACTGCATCCCCAGTGGTGCCAGTGCACTCTCTGGACTCACTGCAGTGCATCCCCAGTGGTGCCAGTTCACTCTCTGGAGTCACTGCAGTGCATCCCCAGTGGTGCCAGTGCACTCTCTGGACTCACTGCACTGCATACCCAGTGGTGCCAGTGCACCCTCTGGACTAACTGAACTGCATCCCCAATTGATCCAGTGCACTCTCTGGACTCACTGCACTGCATCCCCAGTGGTGCCAGTGCACTCTCTGGAGTCACTGCAGTGCATCCCCAGTGGTGCCAGTGCACTCTGTGGACTCACCGCACTGCATCCAGAGTGGTGCCAGTGCACTCTCTGGACTCACTGCACTGCATCCCCAGTGGTGCCAGTGCACTCTCTGGACTCACTGCAGTGCATCCCCAGTGGTGCCAGTGCACTCTCTGGTCTAACTGAACTGCATCCCCAATTGATCCAGTGCACTCTCTGGACTCACTGCACTGCACCCCCAGTGGTGCCAGTGCACTCTCTGGAGTCACTGCAGTGCATCCACAGTGGTGCCGGGGCACTCTCTAGAGTCACTGCAGTGCATCCCCAGTGGTGCCAGTGCACTCTCTGGAGTCTCTGCAGTGCATCCCCAGTGGTGCCAGTGCACTCTCTGGACTCACTGCACTGCATCCCCAGTGGTGCCGGTGCACTCTCTAGAGTCACTGCAGTGCATCCCCAGTGGTGCCAGTGCACTCTCTGGAGTCTCTGCAGTGCATCCCCAGTGGTGCCAGTGCACTCTCTGGACTCACTGTACTGCATCCCCAGTGGTGCCAGTGCACTCTCTGGACTCACCGCACTGCATCCCCAGTGGTGCCAGTGCACTCTCTGGACTCACTGCACTGCATCCCCAGTGGTGCCACTGCACTCTCTGGACTCACTTCACTGCATCCCCAGTGGTGCAAGTGCACTCTCTGGAGTCTCTGCAGTGCATCCCCAGTGGTGCCAGTGCACTCTGTGGACTCACTGTACTGCATCCACAGTGGTGCCAGTGCACTCTCTGGACTCACTGCAGTGCATCCCCAGTGGTGCCAGTGCACTCTCTGGACTCACTGCAGTGCATCCCCAGTGGTGCCAGTGCACTCTATGGACTTCTCACTGCACTGCATCCCCAGTGGTGCCAGTGCACTCTCTGGACTCACTGCACTGCATCCCCAGTGGTGCCAGTGCACTCTCTGTAGTCATTGCGCTGCATTCCCAGTGGTGCCAGTGCACTCTCTGGACTCACTGCACTGCATCCCCAGTGGTGCCAGTGCACTCTCTGGAGTCACTGCAGTGCTTCCCCAGTGGTGCCAGTGCACTCTCTGGACTCACTGCACTGCATCCCCAGTGGTGCCGGTGCACTCTCTAGAGTCACTGCAGTGCATCCCCAGTGGTGCCAGTGCACTCTCTGGACTCACTGCAGTGCATCCCCAGTGGTGCCAGTGCACTCTGTGGACTCACTGTACTGCATCCGCAGTGGTGCCAGTGCACTCTCTGGACTCACTGCAGTGCATCCCCAGTGGTGCCAGTGCACTCTCTGCACTCACTGCACTGCATCCCCAGTGGTGCCAGTGCACTCTCTGGACTCACTGCAGTGCATCCCCAGTGGTGCCAGTGCACTCTCTGGACTCACAGCACTGCATCCCCAGTGGTGCCAGTGCACTCTCTGGACTCACTGCACTGCATCCCCAGTGGTGCCAGTGCACTCTCTGGACTCACTGCAGTGCATCCCCAGTGGTGCCAGTGCACTCTCTGGACTCACTGCAGTGCATCCCCAGTGGTGCCAGTGCACTCTCTGGAGTCTCTGCAGTGCATCCCCAGTGGTGCCAGTGCACTCTGTGGACTCACTGTACTGCATCCACAGTGGTGCCAGTGCACTCTCTGGACTCATTGCAGTGCATCCCCAGTGGTGCCAGTGCACTCTCTGGACTCACTGCAGTGCATCCCCAGAGGTGCCAGTGCACTCTATGGACTTCTCACTGCACTGCATCCCCAGTGGTGCCAGTGCACTCTCTGGACTCACTGCACTGCATCCCCAGTGGTGCCAGTGCACTCTCTGGAGTCATTGCGCTGCATTCCCAGTGGTGCCAGTGCACTCTCTGGACTCACTGCACTGCATCCCCAGTGGTGCCAGTGCACTCTCTGGACTCACTGCAGTGCTTCCCCAGTGGTGCCAGTGCACTCTCTGGACTCACTGCACTGCATCCCCAGTGGTGCCGGTGCACTCTCTAGAGTCACTGCAGTGCATCCCCAGTGGTGCCAGTGCACTCTCTGGACTCACTGCAGTGCATCCCCAGTGGTGCCAGTGCACTCTGTGGACTCACTGTACTGCATCCGCAGTGGTGCCAGTGCACTCTCTGGACTCACTGCACTGCATCCCCAGTGGTGCCAGTGCACTCTCTGGACATACAGCACTGCATCCCCAGTGGTGCCAGTGCACTCTCTGGACTCACTGCACTGCATCCCCAGTGGTGCCAGTGCACTCTCTGGACTTACAGCACTGCATCCCCAGTGGTGCCAGTGCACTCTCTGGACTCACTGCACTGCATCCCCAGTGGTGCCAGTGCACTCTCTGGACTCACTGCACTGCATCCCCAGTGGTGCCAGTGCACTCTCTGGACTTACAGCACTGCATCCCCAGTGGTACCAGTGCACTCTGTGGACTCACTGCACTGCATCCCCAGTGGTGCCAGTGCACTCTCTGGACTCACTGCAGTGCATCCCCAGTGGTGCCAGTGCACTCTCTGGACTCACTGCACTGCATTCCCAGTGGTGCCAGTGCACTCTCTGGACTCACTGCAGTGCATCCCCAGTGGTGCCAGTGCACTCTCTGGACTCACTGCAGTGCATCCCCAGTGGTGCCAGTGCTCTCTCTGGACTCACTGCACTGCATCCCCAGTGGTGCCAGTGCACTCTCTGGACTCACAGCAGTGCATCCCCAGTGGTGCCAGTGCACTCTCTGGACTCACTGCTCTGCATCCCCAGTGGTGCCAGTGCACTCTCTGGAGTCACTGCAGTGCTTCCCCAGTGGTGCCAGTGCACTCTCTGGACTCACTGCACTGCATCCCCAGTGGTGCCGGTGCACTCTCTAGAGTCACTGCAGTGCATCCCCAGTGGTGCCAGTGCACTCTCTGGAGTCTCTGCAGTGCATCCCCAGTGGTGCCAGTGCTCTCTCTGGACTCACTGTACTGCATCACCAGTGGTGCCAGTGCACTCTCTGGACTCACTGCACTGCATCCCCAGTGGTGCCAGTGCACTCTCTGGACTCACTGCAGTACATCCCCAATGGTGCCAGTGTACTCTCTGCACTCACTGCAGTGCATCCAGAGTGGTGCCAGTGCACTCTCTGGACTCACTGCAGTGCATCCCCAGTGGTGCCAGTGCACTCTGTGGACTCACTGTACTGCATCCGCAGTGGTGCCAGTGCACTCTCTGGACTCACTGCAGTGCATCCCCAGTGGTGCCAGTGCACTCTCTGCACTCACTGCACTGCATCCCCAGTGGTGCCAGTGCACTCTCTGGACTCACTGCAGTGCATCCCCAGTGGTGCCAGTGCACTCTGTGGACTCACAGCACTGCATCCCCAGTGGTGCCAGTGCACTCTCTGGACTCACTGCACTGCATCCCCAGTGGTGCCAGTGCACTCTCTGGACTCACTGCAGTGCATCCCCAGTGGTGCCAGTGCACTCTCTGGACTCACTGCAGTGCATCCCCAGTGGTGCCAGTGCACTCTCTGGAGTCTCTGCAGTGCATCCCCAGTGGTGCCAGTGCACTCTGTGGACTCACTGTACTGCATCCACAGTGGTGCCAGTGCACTCTCTGGACTCATTGCAGTGCATCCCCAGTGGTGCCAGTGCACTCTCTGGACTCACTGCAGTGCATCCCCAGAGGTGCCAGTGCACTCTATGGACTTCTCACTGCACTGCATCCCCAGTGGTGCCAGTGCACTCTCTGGACTCACTGCACTGCATCCCCAGTGGTGCCAGTGCACTCTCTGGAGTCATTGCGCTGCATTCCCAGTGGTGCCAGTGCACTCTCTGGACTCACTGCACTGCATCCCCAGTGGTGCCAGTGCACTCTCTGGACTCACTGCAGTGCTTCCCCAGTGGTGCCAGTGCACTCTCTGGACTCACTGCACTGCATCCCCAGTGGTGCCGGTGCACTCTCTAGAGTCACTGCAGTGCATCCCCAGTGGTGCCAGTGCACTCTCTGGACTCACTGCAGTGCATCCCCAGTGGTGCCAGTGCACTCTGTGGACTCACTGTACTGCATCCGCAGTGGTGCCAGTGCACTCTCTGGACTCACCGCACTGCATCCCCAGTGGTGCCAGTGCACTCTCTGGACTCACTGCACTGCATCCCCAGTGGTGCCAGTGCACTCTCTGGACTTACAGCACTGCATCCCCAGTGGTGCCAGTGCACTCTGTGGACTCACTGCACTGCATCCCCAGTGGTGCCAGTGCACTCTCTGGACTCACTGCAGTGCATCCCCAGTGGTGCCAGTGCACTCTCTGGACTCACTGCACTGCATTCCCAGTGGTGCCAGTGCACTCTCTGCACTCACTGCAGTGCATCCCCAGTGGTGCCAGTGCACTCTCTGGACTCACTGCAGTGCATCCCCAGTGGTGCCAGTGCTCTCTCTGGACTCACTGCACTGCATCCCCAGTGGTGCCAGTGCACTCTCTGGACTCACAGCAGTGCATCCCCAGTGGTGCCAGTGCACTCTCTGGACTCACTGCTCTGCATCCCCAGTGGTGCCAGTGCACTCTCTGGAGTCACTGCAGTGCTTCCCCAGTGGTGCCAGTGCACTCTCTGGACTCACTGCACTGCATCCCCAGTGGTGCCGGTGCACTCTCTAGAGTCACTGCAGTGCATCCCCAGTGGTGCCAGTGCACTCTCTGGAGTCTCTGCAGTGCATCCCCAGTGGTGCCAGTGCTCTCTCTGGACTCACTGTACTGCATCACCAGTGGTGCCAGTGCACTCTCTGGACTCACTGCACTGCATCCCCAGTGGTGCCAGTGCACTCTCTGGACTCACTGCAGTACATCCCCAATGGTGCCAGTGTACTCTCTGCACTCACTGCAGTGCATCCAGAGTGGTGCCAGTGCACTCTCTGGACTCACTGCAGTGCATCCCCAGTGGTGCCAGTTCACTCTCTGGAGTCACTGTACTGCATCCCCAGTGGTGCCAGTGCACTCTCTGGACTCACTGCACTGCATCCCCAGTGGTGCCAGTGCACTCTCTGGACTAACTGAACTGCATCCCCAATTGATCCAGTGCACTCTCTGGACTCACTGCACTGCATCCCCAGTGGTGCCAGTGCACTCTCTGGAGTCACTGCAGTGCATCCCCAGTGGTGCCAGTGCACTCTGTGGACTCACCGCACTGCATCCAGAGTGGTGCCAGTGCACTCTCTGGACTCACTGCACTGCATCCCCAGTGGTGCCAGTGCACTCTCTGGACTCACTGCAGTGCATCCCCAGTGGTGCCAGTGCACTCTCTGGTCTAACTGAACTGCATCCCCAACTGATCCAGTGCACTCTCTGGACTCACTGCACTGCATCCCCAGTGGTGCCAGTGCACTCTCTGGAGTCACTGCAGTGCATCCACAGTGGTGCCGGTGCACTCTCTAGAGTCACTGCAGTGCATCCCCAGTGGTGCCAGTGCACTCTCTGGACTCACTGCTCTGCATCCCCAGTGGTGCCAGTGCACTCTCTGGAGTCACTGCAGTGCTTCCCCAGTGGTGCCAGTGCACTCTCTAGAGTCACTGCAGTGCATCCCTAGTGGTGCCAGTGCACTCTCTGGAGTCTCTGCAGTGCATCCCCAGTGGTGCCAGTGCACTCTCTGGACTCACTGTACTGCATCCCCAGTGGTGCCAGTGCACTCTCTGGACTCACTACACTGCATCCCCAGTGGTGCCAGTGCACTCTCTGGACTCACTGCACTGCATCCCCAGTGGTGCCAGTGCACTCTCTGGACTCACCGCACTGCATCCCCAGTGGTGACAGTGCACTCTCTGGACTCACTGCACTGCATCCCCAGTGGTGCCAGTGCACTCTCTGGACTCACTGCACTGCATCCCCAGTGGTGCCAGTGCACTCTCAGGAATCACTGCACTGTATCCCCACTGGTGCCAGTGCACTCTCTGCACTCACTGCACTGCATCCCCAGTGGTGCCACTGCACTCTCTGGACTCACTTCACTGCATCCCCAGTGGTGCCAGTGCACTCTCTGGACTCACTGCACTGCATCCCCGGTGGTGCCAGTGCACTCTCTGGACTCACTGCAGTGCATCCCCAGTGGTGCCAGTGCACTCTCTGGACTCACTGCTCTGCATCCCCAGTGGTGCCAGTGCACTCTCTGGAGTCACTGCAGTGCTTCCCCAGTGGTGCCAGTGCACTCTCTGGACTCAGTGCACTGCATCCCCAGTGGTGCCGGTGCACTCTCTAGAGTCACTGCAGTGCATCCCCAGTGGTGCCAGTGCACTCTCTGGAGTCTCTGCAGTGCATCCCCAGTGGTGCCAGTGCTCTCTCTGGACTCACTGTACTGCATCACCAGTGTTGCCAGTGCACTCTCTGGACTCACTGCACTGCATCCCCAGTGGTGCCAGTGAACTCTCTGGACTCACTGCAGTACATCCCCAATGGTGCCAGTGTACTCTCTGCACTCACTGCAGTGCATCCCCAGTGGTGCCAGTGCACTCTCTGGACTCACTGCACTGCATCCCCAGTGGTGCCAGTTCACTCTCTGGAGTCACTGTACTGCATCCCCAGTGGTGCCAGTGCACTCTCTGGACTCACTGCACTGCATCCCCAGTGGTGCCAGTGCACCCTCTGGACTAACTGAACTGCATCCCCAATTGATCCAGTGCACTCTCTGGACTCACTGCACTGCATCCCCAGTGGTGCCAGTGCACTCTCTGGAGTCACTGCAGTGCATCCCCAGTGGTGCCAGTGCACTCTGTGGACTCACCGCACTGCATCCAGAGTGGTGCCAGTGCACTCTCTGGACTCACTGCACTGCATCCCCAGTGGTGCCAGTGCACTATCTGGACTCACTGCACTGCATCCCCAGTGCTGACAGTGCACTCTCTGGTCTAACTGAACTGCATCCCCAACTGATCCAGTGCACTCTCTGGACTCACTGCACTGCATCCCCAGTGGTGCCAGTGCACTCTCTGGAGTCACTGCAGTGCATCCACAGTGGTGCCGGTGCACTCTCTAGAGTCACTGCAGTGCATCCCCAGTGGTGCCAGTGCACTCTCTGGAGTCTCTGCAGTGCATCCCCAGTGGTGCCAGTGCACTCTCTGGACTCACTGCACTGCATCCCCTGTGGTGCCGGTGCACTCTCTAGAGTCACTGCAGTGCATCCCCAGTGGTGCCAGTGCACTCTCTGGAGTCTCTGCAGTGCATCCCCAGTGGTGCCAGTGCACTCTCTGGACTCACTGTACTGCATCCCCAGCGGTGCCAGTGCACTCTCTGGACTCACTACACTGCATCCCCAGTGGTGCCAGTGCACTCTCTGGACTCACTGCACTGCATCCCCAGTGGTGCCAGTGCACTCTCTGGACTCACCGCACTGCATCCCCAGTGGTGCCAGTGCACTCTCTGGAGTCACTGCACTGCATCCCCAGTGGTGCCAGTGCACTCTCTGGACTCACTGCACTGCATCCCCAGTGGTGCCAGTGCACTCTCAGGAATCACTGCACTGTATCCCCACTGGTGCCAGTGCACTCTCTGCACTCACTGCACTGCATCCCCAGTGGTGCCACTGCACTCTCTGGACTCACTTCACTGCATCCCCGGTGGTGCCAGTGCACTCTCTGGACTCACTGCACTGCATCCCCGGTGGTGCCAGTGCACTCTCTGGACTCACTGCAGTGCATCCCCAGTGGTGCCAGTGCACTCTCTGCACTCACTGCACTGCATCCCCAGTGGTGCCAGTGCACTCTCTGGACTCACTGCAGTGCATCCCCAGTGGTGCCAGTGCACTCTCTGGACTCACAGCACTGCATCCCCAGTGGTGCCAGTGCACTCTCTGGACTCACTGCACTGCATCCCCAGTGGTGCCAGTGCACTCTCTGGACTCACTGCAGTGCATCCCCAGTGGTGCCAGTGCACTCTCTGGAGTCACTGCAGTGCATCCCCAGTGGTGCCAGTGAACTCTCTGGAGTCTCTGCAGTGCATCCCCAGTGGTGCCAGTGCTCTCTCTGGACTCACTGTACTGCATCACCAGTGGTGCCAGTGCACTCTCTGGACTCACTGCACTGCATCCCCAGTGGTGCCAGTGCACTCTCTGGACTCACTGCAGTACATCCCCAATGGTGCCAGTGTACTCTCTGGACTCACTGCAGTGCATCCCCAGTGGTGCCAGTGCACTCTCTGGACTCACTGCAGTGCATCCCCAGTGGTGCCAGTTCACTCTCTGGAGTCACTGCAGTGCATCCCCAGTGGTGCCAGTGCACTCTCTGGACTCACTGCACTGCATACCCAGTGGTGCCAGTGCACCCTCTGGACTAACTGAACTGCATCCCCAATTGATCCAGTGCACTCTCTGGACTCACTGCACTGCATCCCCAGTGGTGCCAGTGCACTCTCTGGAGTCACTGCAGTGCATCCCCAGTGGTGCCAGTGCACTCTGTGGACTCACCGCACTGCATCCAGAGTGGTGCCAGTGCACTCTCTGGACTCACTGCACTGCATCCCCAGTGGTGCCAGTGCACTCTCTGGACTCACTGCAGTGCATCCCCAGTGGTGCCAGTGCACTCTCTGGTCTAACTGAACTGCATCCCCAATTGATCCAGTGCACTCTCTGGACTCACTGCACTGCACCCCCAGTGGTGCCAGTGCACTCTCTGGAGTCACTGCAGTGCATCCACAGTGGTGCCGGGGCACTCTCTAGAGTCACTGCAGTGCATCCCCAGTGGTGCCAGTGCACTCTCTGGAGTCTCTGCAGTGCATCCCCAGTGGTGCCAGTGCACTCTCTGGACTCACTGCACTGCATACCCAGTGGTGCCGGTGCACTCTCTAGAGTCACTGCAGTGCATCCCCAGTGGTGCCAGTGCACTCTCTGGAGTCTCTGCAGTGCATCCCCAGTGGTGCCAGTGCACTCTCTGGACTCACTGTACTGCATCCCCAGTGGTGCCAGTGCACTCTGTGGACTCACCGCACTGCATCCCCAGTGGTGCCAGTGCACTCTCTGCACTCACTGCACTGCATCCCCAGTGGTGCCAGTGCACTCTCTGGACTCACTTCACTGCATCCCCAGTGGTGCAAGTGCACTCTCTGGAGTCTCTGCAGTGCATCCCCAGTGGTGCCAGTGCTCTCTCTGGACTCACTGTACTGCATCACCAGTGGTGCCAGTGCACTCTCTGGACTCACTGCAGTGCATCCCCAGTGGTGCCAGTGCACTCTCTGGACTCACTGCAGTGCATCCCCAGTGGTGCCAGTGCACTCTATGGACTTCTCACTGCACTGCATCCCCAGTGGTGCCAGTGCACTCTCTGGACTCACTGCACTGCATCCCCAGTGGTGCCAGTGCACTCTCTGTAGTCATTGCGCTGCATTCCCAGTGGTGCCAGTGCACTCTCTGGACTCACTGCACTGCATCCCCAGTGGTGCCAGTGCACTCTCTGGAGTCACTGCAGTGCTTCCCCAGTGGTGCCAGTGCACTCTCTGGACTCACTGCACTGCATCCCCAGTGGTGCCGGTGCACTCTCTAGAGTCACTGCAGTGCATCCCCAGTGGTGCCAGTGCACTCTCTGGACTCACTGCAGTGCATCCCCAGTGGTGCCAGTGCACTCTGTGGACTCACTGTACTGCATCCGCAGTGGTGCCAGTGCACTCTCTGGACTCACTGCAGTGCATCCCCAGTGGTGCCAGTGCACTCTCTGGACTCACTGCAGTGCATCCCCAGTGGTGCCAGTGCAGTCTCTGGACTCACAGCACTGCATCCCCAGTGGTGCCAGTGCACTCTCTGGACTCACTGCACTGCATCCCCAGTGGTGCCAGTGCACTCTCTGGACTCACTGCAGTGCATCCCCAGTGGTGCCAGTGCACTCTCTGGACTCACTGCACTGCATCCCCAGTGGTGCCAGTGCACTCTCTGGAGTCTCTGCAGTGCATCCCCAGTGGTGCCAGTGCACTCTGTGGACTCACTGTACTGCATCCACAGTGGTGCCAGTGCACTCTCTGGACTCATTGCAGTGCATCCCCAGTGGTGCCAGTGCACTCTCTGGACTCACTGCAGTGCATCCCCAGAGGTGCCAGTGCACTCTATGGACTTCTCACTGCACTGCATCCCCAGTGGTGCCAGTGCACTCTCTGGAGTCATTGCGCTGCATTCCCAGTGGTGCCAGTGCACTCTCTGGACTCACTGCACTGCATCCCCAGTGGTGCCAGTGCACTCTCTGGACTCACTGCAGTGCTTCCCCAGTGGTGCCAGTGCACTCTCTGGACTCACTGCACTGCATCCCCAGTGGTGCCGGTGCACTCTCTAGAGTCACTGCAGTGCATCCCCAGTGGTGCCAGTGCACTCTCTGGACTCACTGCAGTGCATCCCCAGTGGTGCCAGTGCACTCTGTGGACTCACTGTACTGCATCCGCAGTGGTGCCAGTGCACTCTCTGGACTCACCGCACTGCATCCCCAGTGGTGCCAGTGCACTCTCTGGACTCACTGCACTGCATCCCCAGTGGTGCCAGTGCACTCTCTGGACTTACAGCACTGCATCCCCAGTGGTGCCAGTGCACTCTGTGGACTCACTGCACTGCATCCCCAGTGGTGCCAGTGCACTCTCTGGACTCACTGCAGTGCATCCCCAGTGGTGCCAGTGCACTCTCTGGACTCACTGCACTGCATTCCCAGTGGTGCCAGTGCACTCTCTGGACTCACTGCAGTGCATCCCCAGTGGTGCCAGTGCACTCTCTGGACTCACTGCAGTGCATCCCCAGTGGTGCCAGTGCACTCTCTGGACTCACTGCACTGCATCCCCAGTGGTGCCAGTGCACTCTCTGGACTCACTGCAGTGCATCCCCAGTGGTGCCAGTGCTCTCTCTGGACTCACTGCACTGCATCCCCAGTGGTGCCAGTGCACTCTCTGGACTCACAGCAGTGCATCCCCAGTGGTGCCAGTGCACTCTCTGGACTCACTGCTCTGCATCCCCAGTGGTGCCAGTGCACTCTCTGGAGTCACTGCAGTGCTTCCCCAGTGGTGCCAGTGCACTCTCTGGACTCACTGCACTGCATCCCCAGTGGTGCCGGTGCACTCTCTGGAGTCTCTGCAGTGCATCCCCAGTGGTGCCAGTGCTCTCTCTGGACTCACTGTACTGCATCACCAGTGGTGCCAGTGCACTCTCTGGACTCACTGCACTGCATCCCCAGTGGTGCCAGTGCACTCTCTGGACTCACTGCAGTACATCCCCAATGGTGCCAGTGTACTCTCTGCACTCACTGCAGTGCATCCCCAGTGGTGCCAGTGCACTCTCTGGACTCACTGCAGTGCATCCCCAGTGGTGCCAGTTCACTCTCTGGAGTCACTGTACTGCATCCCCAGTGGTGCCAGTGCACTCTCTGGACTCACTGCACTGCATCCCCAGTGGTGCCAGTGCACCCTCTGGACTAACTGAACTGCATCCCCAATTGATCCAGTGCACTCTCTGGACTCACTGCACTGCATCCCCAGTGGTGCCAGTGCACTCTCTGGAGTCACTGCAGTGCATCCCCAGTGGTGCCAGTGCACTCTCTGGACTCACCGCACTGCATCCAGAGTGGTGCCAGTGCACTCTCTGGACTCACTGCACTGCATCCCCAGTGGTGCCAGTGCACTCTCTGGACTCACTGCAGTGCATCCCCAGTGGTGCCAGTGCACTCTCTGGTCTAACTGAACTGCATCCCCAACTGATCCAGTGCACTCTCTGGACTCACTGCACTGCATCCGCAGTGGTGCCAGTGCACTCTCTGGAGTCACTGCAGTGCATCCACAGTGGTGCCGGTGCACTCTCTAGAGTCACTGCAGTGCATCCCCAGTGGTGCCAGTGCACTCTCTGGAGTCTCTGCAGTGCATCCCCAGTGGTGCCAGTGCACTCTCTGGACTCACTGCACTGCATCCCCAGTGGTGCCGGTGCACTCTCTGGAGTCACTGCAGTGCATCCCCAGTGGTGCCAGTGCACTCTCTGGAGTCTCTGCAGTGCATCCCCAGTGGTGCCAGTGCACTCTCTGGACTCACTGTACTGCATCCCCAGTGGTGCCAGTGCACTCTCTGGACTCACTACACTGCATCCCCAGTGGTGACAGTGCACTCTCTGGACTCACTGCACTGCATCCCCAGTGATGCCAGTGCACTCTCTGGACTCACCGCACTGCATCCCCAGTGGTGCCAGTGCACTCTCTGGAGTCACTGCACTGCATCCCCAGTGGTGCCAGTGCACTCTCTGGACTCACTGCACTGCATCCCCAGTGGTGCCAGTGCACTCTCAGGAATCACTGCACTGTATCCCCACTGGTGCCAGTGCACTCTCTGCACTCACTGCACTGCATCCCCAGTGGTGCCACTGCACTCTCTGGACTCACTTCACTGCATCCCCAGTGGTGCCAGTGCACTCTCTGGACTCACTGCACTGCATCCCCGGTGGTGCCAGTGCACTCTCTGGACTCACTGCAGTGCATCCCCAGTGGTGCCAGTGCACTCTCTGCACTCACTGCACTGCATCCCCAGTGGTGCCAGTGCACTCTCCGGACTCACTGCAGTGCATCCCCAGTGGTGCCAGTGCACTCTCTGGACTCACAGCACTGCATCCCCAGTGGTGCCAGTGCACTCTCTGGACTCACTGCACTGCATCCCCAGTGGTGCCAGTGCACTCTCTGGACTCACTGCAGTGCATCCCCAGTGGTGCCAGTGCACTCTCTGGAGTCACTGCAGTGCATCCCCAGTGGTGCCAGTGAACTCTCTGGAGTCTCTGCAGTGCATCCCCAGTGGTGCCAGTGCTCTCTCTGGACTCACTGTACTGCATCACCAGTGGTGCCAGTGCACTCTCTGGACTCACTGCACTGCATCCCCAGTGGTGCCAGTGCACTCTCTGGACTCACTGCAGTACATCCCCAATGGTGCCAGTGTACTCTCTGGACTCACTGCAGTGCATCCCCAGTGGTGCCAGTGCACTCTCTGGACTCACTGCAGTGCATCCCCAGTGGTGCCAGTTCACTCTCTGGAGTCACTGCAGTGCATCCCCAGTGGTGCCAGTGCACTCTCTGGACTCACTGCACTGCATACCCAGTGGTGCCAGTGCACCCTCTGGACTAACTGAACTGCATCCCCAATTGATCCAGTGCACTCTCTGGACTCACTGCACTGCATCCCCAGTGGTGCCAGTGCACTCTCTGGAGTCACTGCAGTGCATCCCCAGTGGTGCCAGTGCACTCTGTGGACTCACCGCACTGCATCCAGAGTGGTGCCAGTGCACTCTCTGGACTCACTGCACTGCATCCCCAGTGGTGCCAGTGCACTCTCTGGACTCACTGCAGTGCATCCCCAGTGGTGCCAGTGCACTCTCTGGTCTAACTGAACTGCATCCCCAATTGATCCAGTGCACTCTCTGGACTCACTGCACTGCACCCCCAGTGGTGCCAGTGCACTCTCTGGAGTCACTGCAGTGCATCCACAGTGGTGCCGGGGCACTCTCTAGAGTCACTGCAGTGCATCCCCAGTGGTGCCAGTGCACTCTCTGGAGTCTCTGCAGTGCATCCCCAGTGGTGCCAGTGCACTCTCTGGACTCACTGCACTGCATCCCCAGTGGTGCCGGTGCACTCTCTAGAGTCACTGCAGTGCATCCCCAGTGGTGCCAGTGCACTCTCTGGAGTCTCTGCAGTGCATCCCCAGTGGTGCCAGTGCACTCTCTGGACTCACTGTACTGCATCCCCAGTGGTGCCAGTGCACTCTCTGGACTCACCGCACTGCATCCCCAGTGGTGCCAGTGCACTCTCTGCACTCACTGCACTGCATCCCCAGTGGTGCCACTGCACTCTCTGGACTCACTTCACTGCATCCCCAGTGGTGCAAGTGCACTCTCTGGAGTCTCTGCAGTGCATCCCCAGTGGTGCCAGTGCACTCTGTGGACTCACTGTACTGCATCCACAGTGGTGCCAGTGCACTCTCTGGACTCACTGCAGTGCATCCCCAGTGGTGCCAGTGCACTCTCTGGACTCACTGCAGTGCATCCCCAGTGGTGCCAGTGCACTCTATGGACTTCTCACTGCACTGCATCCCCAGTGCTGACAGTGCACTCTCTGGACTCACTGCACTGCATCCCCAGTGGTGCCAGTGCACTCTCTGTAGTCATTGCGCTGCATTCCCAGTGGTGCCAGTGCACTCTCTGGACTCACTGCACTGCATCCCCAGTGGTGCCAGTGCACTCTCTGGAGTCACTGCAGTGCTTCCCCAGTGGTGCCAGTGCACTCTCTGGACTCACTGCACTGCATCCCCAGTGGTGCCGGTGCACTCTCTAGAGTCACTGCAGTGCATCCCCAGTGGTGCCAGTGCACTCTCTGGACTCACTGCAGTGCATCCCCAGTGGTGCCAGTGCACTCTGTGGACTCACTGTACTGCATCCCCAGTGGTGCCAGTGCACTCTCTGGACTCACTGCAGTGCATCCCCAGTGGTGCCAGTGCACTCTCTGCACTCACTGCACTGCATCCCCAGTGGTGCCAGTGCACTCTCTGGACTCACTGCAGTGCATCCCCAGTGGTGCCAGTGCACTCTCTGGACTCACAGCACTGCATCCCCAGTGGTGCCAGTGCACTCTCTGGACTCACTGCACTGCATCCCCAGTGGTGCCAGTGCACTCTCTGGACTCACTGCAGTGCATCCCCAGTGGTGCCAGTGCACTCTCTGGACTCACTGCAGTGCATCCCCAGTGGTGCCAGTGCACTCTCTGGAGTCTCTGCAGTGCATCCCCAGTGGTGCCAGTGCACTCTGTGGACTCACTGTACTGCATCCACAGTGGTGCCAGTGCACTCTCTGGACTCATTGCAGTGCATCCCCAGTGGTGCCAGTGCACTCTCTGGACTCACTGCAGTGCATCCCCAGAGGTGCCAGTGCACTCTATGGACTTCTCACTGCACTGCATCCCCAGTGGTGCCAGTGCACTCTCTGGACTCACTGCACTGCATCCCCAGTGGTGCCAGTGCACTCTCTGGAGTCATTGCGCTGCATTCCCAGTGGTGCCAGTGCACTCTCTGGACTCACTGCACTGCATCCCCAGTGGTGCCAGTGCACTCTCTGGACTCACTGCAGTGCTTCCCCAGTGGTGCCAGTGCACTCTCTGGACTCACCGCACTGCATCCCCAGTGGTGCCGGTGCACTCTCTAGAGTCACTGCAGTGCATCCCCAGTGGTGCCAGTGCACTCTCTGGACTCACTGCAGTGCATCCCCAGTGGTGCCAGTGCACTCTGTGGACTCACTGTACTGCATCCGCAGTGGTGCCAGTGCACTCTCTGGACTCACCGCACTGCATCCCCAGTGGTGCCAGTGCACTCTCTGGACTCACTGCACTGCATCCCCAGTGGTGCCAGTGCACTCTCTGGACTTACAGCACTGCATCCCCAGTGGTGCCAGTGCACTCTCTGGACTCACTGCACTGCATACCCAGTGGTGCCAGTGCACTCTCTGGACTCACTGTACTGCATCCCCAGTGGTGCCAGTGCACTCTCTGGACTCACTGCACTGCATCCCCAGTGGTGCCAGTGCACTCTCTGGACTCACTGCACTGCATCACCAGTGGTGCCAGTGCACTCTCTGGACTCACTGCTCTGCATCCCCAGTGGTGCCAGTGCACTCTCTGGACTCACTGCAGTGCATCCCCAGTGGTGCCAGTGCACTCTCTGGACTCACTGCACAGCATCCCCAGTGGTGCCGGTACACTCTCTAGAGTCACTGCAGTGCATCCCCAGTGGTGCCAGTGCACTCTCTGGAGTCTCTGCAGTGCATCCCCAGTGGTGCCAGTGCACTCTGTGGGCTCACTGCACTGCATCCCCAGTGGTGCCAGTGCACTCTCTGGACTCACTGCAGTACATCCCCAATGGTGCCAGTGTACTCTCTGCACTCACTGCAGTGCATCCCCAGTGGTGCCAGTGCACTCTCTGGACTCACTGCAGTGCATCCCCAGTGGTGCCAGTGCACTCTCTGGAGTCACTGTACTGCATCCCCAGTGGTGCCAGTGCGCTCTCTTGAGTCACTGCAGTGCATCCCCAGTGGTGCCAGTGCACCCTCTTTACTAACTGAACTGCATCCCCAATTGATCCAGTGCACTCTCTGGACTCACTGCACTGCATCCCCAGTGGTGCCAGTGCACTCTCTGGACTCACTGCAGTGCATCCCCAGTGGTGCCAGTGCACTCTCTGGACTCACCGCACTGCATCCAGAGTGGTGCCAGTGCACTCTCTGGACTCACTGCACTGCATCCCCAGTGGTGCCAGTGCACTCTCTGGACTCACTACAGTGCATCCCCAGTTGTGCCAGTGCACTCTCTGGTCTAGCTGAACTGCATCCCCAATTGATCCAGTGCACTCTCTGGACTCACCGCACTGCATCCAGAGTGGTGCCAGTGCACTCTCTGGACTCACTGCACTGCATCACCAGTGGTGCCAGTGCACTCTCTGGACTCACTGCAGTGCATCCCCAGTGGTGCCAGTGCACTCTCTGGACTCACTGCACTGCATCCCCAGTGGTGCCAGTTCACTCTCTGGACTCACTGTACTGCATCCCCAGTGGTGCCAGTGCACTCTCTGGACTCACTGCAGTGCATCCCCAGTGGTGCCAGTGCACTCTCTGGACTAACTGAACTGCATCCCCAATTGATCCAGTGCACTCTCTGGACTCACTGCACTGCATCCCCAGTGGTGCCAGTGCACTCTCTGGAGTCACTGCAGTGCATGCCCAGTGGTGCCAGTGCACTCTGTGGACTCACTGTACTGCATCCACAGTGGTGCCAGTGCACTCTCTGGACTCACCGCACTGCATCCAGAGTGGTGCCAGTGCACTCTCTGGACTCACTGCAGTGCATCCCCAGTGGTGCCAGTGCACTCTCTGGACTCACTGCACTGCATCCCCAGTGGTGCCAGTGCACTCTCTGGAGTCATTGCGGTGCATTCCCAGTGGTACCAATGCACTCTCTGGACTCACTGTACTGCATCCCCAGTGGTGCCAGTGCACTCTTTGGAGTCATTTCAGTGCATCCCCAGTTGTGCCAGTGCACTCTATGGACTCACTGCAGTGCATCCCCAGTGGTGCCAGTGCACTCTCTGGACTCACTGCAGTGCATCCGCAGTGGTGCCAATGCACTCTCTGCACTCACTGCACTGCATCCCCAAGGTGCCAATGCACTCTCTGCACTCACTACACTGCATCCCCAGTGGTGCCAGTGCACTCTCTGGACTCACTGCAGTGCATCCCCAGTGGTTCCAGTACACTCTCTGGAATCACTGCACTGCATCCCCAGTGGTGCCAGTGCACTATCTGGACTCACTGTACTGCATACCCAGTGCTGACAGTGCACTCTCTGGACTCACTGCAGTGCATCCCCAGTGGTGCCAGTGCACTCTCTAGAGTCACTGCAGAGCATCCCCAGTGGTGCCAGTGCACTCTCTGGAATCACTGCACTGCATCCCCAGTGGTGCCAGTGCACTCTGTGGACTCACTGTACTGCATCCCCAGTGGTGCCAGTGCACTCTCTGGAGTCTCTGCAGTGCATCCCCAGTGGTGCCAGTGCACTCTGTGGACTCACTGTACTGCATCCCCAGTGGTGCCAGTGCACTCTCTGGACTCACAGCACTGCATTCCCAGTGGTGCCAGTGCACTCTCTGGACTCACTGCAGTACATCCCCAATGGTGCCAGTGTACTATCTGCACTCACTGCAGTGCATCCCCAGTGGTGCCAGTGCACTCTCTGGACTCACTGCACTGCATCCCCAGTTGTGCCAGTTCACTCTCTGGAGTCACTGTACTGCATCCCCAGTGGTGCCAGTGCAATCTCTGGACTCACCGCACTGCATCCAGAGTGGTGCCAGTGCACTCTCTGGACTCACTGCACTGCATCCTCAGTGGTGCCAGTGCACTCTCTGGACTCACTGCAGTGCATCCCCAGTGGTGCCAGTGCACTCTCTGGACTCACTGTACTGCATCCACAGTGGCGCCAGTGCACTCTCTGTAGTCATTGCGCTGCATCCCCAGTGGTGCCAGTGCACTCTCTGGACTCACTGCACTGCATCCCCAGTGGAGCCAGTGCACTCTCTGGACTCACTGCACTGCATCCCCAGTGGTGCCAGTGCACTCTCTGCACTCACTGCACTGCATCCCCAGTGGTGCCAGTGCACTCTCTGTAGTCATTGCGCTGCATCCCCAGTGGTACCAGTGCACTCTCTGGACTCACTGCACAACATCCCCAATTGATCCAGTGCACTCTCTGGAGTCATTTCAGTGCATCCCCAGTGGTGCCAATGCACTCTCTGGACTCACTGCACTGCATCCCCAAGGTGCCAGTGCACTCTCTGCACTCACTACACTGCATCCCCAGTGGTGCCAGTGCACTCTCTGGACTCACTGCAGTGCATCCCCAGTGGTGCCAGTGCACTCTCTGGACTCACAGCAGTGCATTCCCAGTGGTGCCAGTGCACTCTCTGGACTCACTCCAGTGCATCCCCAGTGGTGCCAGTGCACTCTCTGGACTCACTGCACTGCATCCCCAGTGGTGCCAGTGCACTCTCTGGACTCACTGCACTGCATCCCCAGTGGTGCCAGTGCTCTCTCTGGACTCACTGCACTGCATCCCCAGTGGTGCCAGTGCACTCTCTGGACTCACTGCACTGCATCCCCAGTGCTGACAGTGCACTCTCTGGACTCACTGCACTGCATCCCCAGTGGTGCCAGTGCACTCTCTGGACTCACTGCAGTGCATCACCAGTGGTGCCAGTGCACTCTCTGGACTCACTGCACTGCATTCCCAGTGGTGCCAGTGCACTCTCTGGACTCACTGCAGTGCATCCCCAGTGGTGCCAGTGCACTCTCTGGACTCACTGCACTGCATCTCCAGTGGTGCCAGTGCTCTCTCTGGACTCACTGCACTGCATCCCCAGTGGTGCCAGTGCACTCTCTGGACTCACTGCACTGCATCCCCAGTGGTGCCAGTGCACTCTCTGGACTCACTGCTCTGCATCCCCAGTGGTGCCAGTGCACTCTCTGGACTCACTGCACTGCATCACCAGTGGTGCCAGTGCACTCTCTGGACTCACTGCTCTGCATCCCCAGTGGTGCCAGTGCACTCTCTGGAGTCACTGCAGTGCTTCTCCAGTGGTGCCAGTGCACTCTCTGGACTCACTGCACTGCATCCCCAGTGGTGCCGGTGCACTCTCTAGAGTCACTGCAGTGCATCCCCAGTGGTGCCAGTGCACTCTCTGGAGTCTCTGCAGTGCATCCCCAGTGGTGCCAGTGCTCTCTCTGGACTCACTGTACTGCATCACCAGTGGTGCCAGTGCACTCTGTGGACTCACTGCACTGCATCCCCAGTGGTGCCAGTGCACTCTCTGGACTCACTGCAGTACATCCCCAATGGTGCCAGTGTACTCTCTGCACTCACTGCAGTGCATCCCCAGTGGTGCCAGTGCACTCTCTGGACTCACTGCAGTGCATCCCCAGTGGTGCCAGTTCACTCTCTGGAGTCACTGTACTGCATCCCCAGTGGTGCCAGTGCACTCTCTGGACTCACTGCACTGCATCCCCAGTGGTGCCAGTGCACCCTCTGGACTAACTGAACTGCATCCCCAATTGATCCAGTGCACTCTCTGGACTCACTGCACTGCATCCCCAGTGGTGCCAGTGCACTCTCTGGAGTCACTGCAGTGCATCCATAGTGGTGCCAGTGCACTCTGTGGACTCACCGCACTGCATCCAGAGTGGTGCCAGTGCACTCTCTGGACTCACTGCACTGCATCCCCAGTGGTGCCAGTGCACTCTCTGGACTCACTGCACTGCATCCCCAGTGGTGCCAGTGCACTCTCTGGTCTAACTGAACTGCATCCCCAATTGATCCAGTGCACTCTCTGGACTCACTGCACTGCATCCCCAGTGGTGCCAGTGCACTCTCTGGAGTCACTGCAGTGCATCCACAGTGGCGCCAGTGCACTCTCTGGACTCACCGCACTGCATCCAGAACGGTGCCAGTGCACTCTCTGGACTCACTGCACTGCATCCCCAGTGGTGCCAGTGCACTCTCTGGACTCACTGCAGTGCATCCCCAGTGGTGCCAGTGCACTCTCTGGGCTCACTGCACTGCATCCCCAGTGGTGCCAGTTCACTCTCTGGACTCACTGTACTGCATCCCCAGTGGTGCCAGTGCACTCTCTGGACTCACTGCACTGCATCCCCAGTGGTGCCAGTGCACTCTCTGGACTAACTGAACTGCATCCCCAGTGGTGCCAGTGCACTCTCTGGAGTCTCTGCACTGCATCCCCAGTGGTGCCAGTGCACTCTCTGGAGTCACTGCAGTGCATGCCCAGTGGTGCCAGTACACTCTGTGGACTCACTGTACTGCATCCACAGTGACGCCAGTGCACTCTCTGGACTCACCGCACTGCATCCAGAGTCGTGCTTGTGCACTCTCTGGACTCACTGCAGTGCATCCCCGGTGGTGCCAGTGCACTCTCTAGACTCACTGCACTGCATCCCCAGTGGTGCCAGTGCACTCTCTGTAGTCATTGCGGTGCATTCCCAGTGGTACCAGTGTACTCTCTGGACTCACTGCACTGCATCCCCAGTGGGGCCAGTGCACTCTTTGGAGTCATTTCAGTGCATCCCCAGTTGTGCCAGTGCACTCTCTGGACTCACTGCAGTGCATCCCCAGTGGTGCCAGTGCACTCTCTGGACTCACTGCAGTGCATCCCCAGTGGTGCCAATGCACTCTCTGGGCTCACTGCACTGCATCCCCAAGGTGCCAGTGCACTCTCTGCACTCACTACACTGCATCCCCAGTGGTGCCAGTGCACTCTCTGGACTCACTGCAGTGCATCCCCAGTGGTGCCAGTGCACTCTCTGGAATCACTGCACTGCATCCCCAGTGGTGCCAGTGCACTATCTGGACTCACTGCACTGCATACCCAGTGCTGACAGTGCACTCTCTGGACTCACTGCACTGCATGCCCAGTGGTGCCAGTGCACTCTCTAGAGTCACTGCAGAGCATCCCCAGTGCTGACAGTGCACTCTCTGGAATCACTGCACTGCATCCCCAGTGGTGCCAGTGCACTCTCTGGACTCACTGTACTGCATCCCCAGTGGTGCCAGTGCACTCTCTGGAGTCTCTGCAGTGCATCCCCCGTGGTGCCAGTGCACTCTGTGGACTCACTGTACTGCATCCTCAGTGGTGCCAGTGCACTCTCTGGACTCACAGCACTGCATTCCCAGTGGTGCCAGTGCACTCTCTGGACTCACTGCAGTACATCCCCAATTGTGCCAGTGTACTCTCTGCACTCACTGCAGTGCATCCCCAGTGGTGCCAGTGCACTCTCTGGACTCACTGCACTGCATCCCCAGTTGTGCCAGTTCACTCTCTGGAGTCACTGTACTGCATCCCCAGTGGTGCCAGTGCACTCTCTGGACTCACTGCACTGCATCCCCAGTGGAGCCAGTGCACTCTCTGGACTCAATGCACTGCATCCCCAGTGGTGCCAGTGCACTCTCTGGAGTCACTGCACTGCATCCCCAGTGGTGCCAGTGCACTCTCTGGACTCACTGTACTGCATCCACAGTGGCGCCAGTGCACTCTCTGTAGTCATTGCGCTGCATCCCCAGTGGTGCCAGTGCACTCTCTGGACTCACTGCACTGCATCCCCAGTGGTGCCAGTGCACTCTCTGGACTCACTGCAGTGCATCCCCAGTGGTGCCAGTGCACTCTCTGGACTCACAGCACTGCATTCCCAGTGGTGCCAGTGCACTCTCTGGACTCACTGCAGTACATCCCCAATTGTGCCAGTGTACTCTCTGCACTCACTGCAGTGCATCCCCAGTGGTGCCAGTGCACTCTCTGGACTCACTGCACTGCATCCCCAGTTGTGCCAGTTCACTCTCTGGAGTCACTGTATTGCATCCCCAGTGGTGCCAGTGCACTCTCTGGACTCACTGCACTGCATCCCCAGTGGAGCCAGTGCACTCTCTGGACTCAATGCACTGCATCCCCAGTGGTGCCAGTGCACTCTCTGGAGTCACTGCACTGCATCCCCAGTGGTGCCAGTGCACTCTCTGCACTCACTGCACTGCATCCCCAGTGGTGCCAGTGCACTCTCTGTAGTCATTGCGCTGCATCCCCAGTGGTACCAGTGCACTCTCTGGACTCACTGCACTGAATCCCCAGTGCTGACAGTGCACTCTCTGGACTCACTGCAGTGCATCCCCAGTGGTGCCAGTGCACTCTCTGGACTCACTGCACTGCATTCCCAGTGGTGCCAGTGCACTCTCTGGAGTCATTTCAGTGCATCCCCAGTGGTGCCAATGCACTGTCTGGACTCACTGCACTGCATCCCCAAGGTGCCAGTGCACTCTCTGCACTCACTACACTGCATCCCCAATGGTGCCAGTGCACTCTCTGGACTCACTGCAGTGCATCCCCAGTGGTGCCAGTGCACTCTCTGGACTCACTGCACTGCATCCCCAGTGGTGCCAGTGCACTCTCTGGACTCACTGCACTACATCCCAAGTGGTGCCAGTGCACTCTCTGGACTCACTGCACTGCATCCCCAGATGTGCCAGTGCTCTCTCTGGACTCACTGCACTGCATCCCCAGTGGTGCCAGTGCACTCTCTGGACTCACTGCACTGCATCCCCAGTGCTGACAGTGCACTCTCTGGACTCACTGCAGTGCATCCCCAGTGGTGCCAGTGCACTCTCTGGACTCACTGCACTGCATTCCCAGTGGTGCCAGTGCACTCTCTGGACTCACTGCACTGCATCCCCAGTGGTGCCAGTGCACTCTCTGGACTAACTGCACTGCATCCCCAGTGGTGCCAGTGCTCTCTCTGGACTCACTGCACTGCATCCCCAGTGGTGCCAGTGCACTCTCTGGACTCACTGCACTGCATCACCAGTGGTGCCAGTGCACTCTCTGGACTCACTGCTCTGCATCCCCAGTGGTGCCAGTGCACTCTCTGGAGTCACTGCAGTGCTTCTCCAGTGGTGCCAGTGCACTCTCTGGACTCACTGCACTGCATCCCCAGTGGTGCCGGTGCACTCTCTGGAGTCACTGCAGTGCATCCCCAGTGGTGCCAGTGCACTCTCTGGAGTCTCTGCAGTGCATCCCCAGTGGTGCCAGTGCTCTCTCTGGACTCACTGTACTGCATCACCAGTGGTGCCAGTGCACTCTCTGGACTCACTGCACTGCATCCCCAGTGGTGCCAGTGCACTCTCTGGACTCACTGCAGTACATCCCCAGTGGTGCCAGTGTACTCTCTGCACTCACTGCAGTGCATCCCCAGTGGTGCCAGTGCACTCTCTGGACTCACTGCAGTGCATCCCCAGTGGTGCCAGTTCACTCTCTGGAGTCACTGTACTGCATCCCCAGTGGTGCCAGTGCACTCTCTGGACTCACTGCACTGCATCCCCAGGGGTGCCAGTGCACCCTCTGGACTAACTGAACTGCATCCCCAATTGATCCAGTGCACTCTCTGGACTCACTGCACTGCATCCCCAGTGGTGCCAGTGCACTCTCTGGAGTCACTGCAGTGCATCCCCAGTTGTGCCAGTGCACTCTGTGGACTCACCGCACTGCATCCAGAGTGGTGCCAGTGCACTCTCTGGAGTCACTGCACTGCATCCCCAGTGGTGCCAGTGCACTCTCTGGACTCACTGCAGTGCATCCCCAGTGGTGCCAGTGCACTCTCTGGTCTAACTGAACTGCATCCCCAATTGATCCAGTGCACTCTCTGGACTCACTGCACTGCATCCCCAGTGGTGCCAGTGCACTCTCTGGAGTCACTGCAGTGCATCAACAGTGGCGCCAGTGCACTCTCTGGACTCACCGCACTGCATCCAGAGTGGTGCCAGTGCACTCTCTGGACTCACTGCACTGCATCCCCAGTGGTGACAGTGCACTCTCTGGACTCACTGTACTGCATCCCCAGTGGTGCCAGTGCACTCTCTGGACTCACTGCACTGCATCCCCAGTGGAGCCAGTGCACTCTCTGGACTCACTGCACTGCATCCCCAGTGGTGCCAGTGCACTCTCTGGAGTCACTGCACTGCATCCCCAGTGGTGCCAGTGCACTCTCTGGACTCACTGTACTGCATCCACAGTGGCGCCAGTGCACTCTCTGGACTCACAGCACTGCATCCCCAGTGGTGCCAGTGCACTCTCTGTAGTCATTGCGCTGCATCCCCAGTGGTGCCAGTGCACTCTCTGGACTCACTGCACTGCATCCCCAGTGGTGCCAGTGCACTCTCTGGACTCACTGCACTGCATCCCCAGTGGTGCCAGTGCACTCTCTGCACTCACTGCACTGCATCCCCAGTGGTGCCAGTGCACTCTCTGTAGTCATTGCGCTGCATCCCCAGTGGTACCAGTGCACTCTCTGGACTCACTGCACTGAATCCCCAATTGATCCAGTGCACTCTCTGGAGTCATTTCAGTGCATCCCCAGTGGTGCCAATGCACTGTCTGGACTCACTGCACTGCATCCCCAAGGTGCCAGTGCACTCTCTGTACTCACTACACTGCATCCCCAATGGTGCCAGTGCACTCTCTGGACTCACTGCAGTGCATCCCCAGTGGTGCCAGTGCACTCTCTGGACTCACTGCACTGCATCCCCAGTGGTGCCAGTGCACTCTCTGGACTCACTGCACTACATCCCAGGTGGTGCCAGTGCACTCTCTGGACTCACTGCACTGCATCCCCAGTGGTGCCAGTGCTCTCTCTGGACTCACTGCACTGCATCCCCAGTGGTGCCAGTGCACTCTCTGGACTCACTGCACTGCATCCCCAGTGCTGACAGTGCACTCTCTGGACTCACTGCAGTGCATCCACAGTGGTGCCAGTGCACTCTCTGGACTCACTGCACTGCATTCCCAGTGGTGCCAGTGCACTCTCTGGACTCACTGCACTGCATCCCCAGTGGTGCCAGTGCACTCTCTGGACTCACTGCACTGCATCCCCAGTGGTGCCAGTGCACTCTCTGGACTCACTGCACTGCATCCCCAGTGGTGCCAGTGCACTCTCTGGACTCACTGCACTGCATCACCAGTGGTGCCAGTGCACTCTCTGGACTCACTGCTCTGCATCCCCAGTGGTGCCAGTGCACTCTCTGGAGTCACTGCAGTGCTTCTCCAGTGGTGCCAGTGCACTCTCTGGACTCACTGCACTGCATCCCCAGTGGTGCCGGTGCACTCTCTAGAGTCACTGCAGTGCATCCCCAGTGGTGCCAGTGCACTCTCTGGAGTCTCTGCAGTGCATCCCCAGTGGTGCCAGTGCTCTCTCTGGACTCACTGTACTGCATCACCAGTGGTGCCAGTGCACTCTCTGGACTCACTGCACTGCATCCCCAGTGGTGCCAGTGCACTCTCTGGACTCACTGCAGTACATCCCCAATGGTGCCAGTGTACTCTCTGCACTCACTGCAGTGCATCCCCAGTGGTGCCAGTGCACTCTCTGGACTCACTGCACTGCATCCCCAGTGGTGCCAGTTCACTCTCTGGAGTCACTGTACTGCATCCCCAGTGGTGCCAGTGCACTCTCTGGACTCACTGCACTGCATCCCCAGTGGTGCCAGTGCACCCTCTGGACTAACTGAACTGCATCCCCAATTGATCCAGTGCACTCTCTGGACTCACTGCACTGCATCCCCAGTGGTGCCAGTGCACTCTCTGGAGTCACTGCAGTGCATCCCCAGTGGTGCCAGTGCACTCTGTGGACTCACCGCACTGCATCCAGAGTGGTGCCAGTGCACTCTCTGGAGTCACTGCACTGCATCCCCAGTGGTGCCAGTGCACTCTCTGGACTCACTGCAGTGCATCCCCAGTGGTGCCAGTGCACTCTCTGGTCTAACTGAACTGCATCCCCAATTGATCCAGTACACTCTCTGGACTCACTGCACTGCATCCCCAGTGGTGCCAGTGCACTCTCTGGAGTCACTGCAGTGCATCAACAGTGGCGCCAGTGCACTCTCTGGACTCACCGCACTGCATCCAGAGTGGTGCCAGTGCACTCTCTGGACTCACTGCACTGCATCCCCAGTGGTGACAGTGCACTCTCTGGACTCACTGCAGTGCATCCCCAGTGGTGCCAGTGCACTCTCTGGACTCACTGCACTGCATCCCCAGTGGTGCCAGTTCACTCTCTGTACTCACTGTACTGCATCCCCAGTGGTGCCAGTGCACTCTCTGGACTCACTGCACTGCATCCCCAGTGGTGCCAGTGCACTCTCTGGACTAACTGAACTGCATCCCCAATTGATCCAGTGCACTCTCTGGACTCACTGCACTGCATCCCCAGTGGTGCCAGTGCACTCTCTGGAATCACTGCAGTGCATGCCCAGTGGTGCCAGTACACTCTGTGGACTCACTGTACTGCATCCACAGTCGCGCCAGTGCACTCTCTGGACTCACCGCACTGCATCCAGAGTGGTGCCAGTGCACTCTCTGGACTCACTGCAGTGCATCCCCAGTGGATCCAGTGCACTCTCTGGACTCACTGCAGTGCATCCCCAGTGGTGCCAGTGCACTCTCTGTAGTCATTGCGGTGCATTCCCAGTGGTACCAGTGCACTCTCTGGACTCACTGCACTGCATCCCCAGTGGGGCCAGTGCACTCTTTGGAGTCATTTCAGTGCATCCCCAGTTGTGCCAGTGCACTCTCTGGACTCACTGCAGTGCATCCCCAGTGGTGCCAGTGCACTCTCTGGACTCACTGCAGTGCATCCCCAGTGGTGCCAATGCACTCTCTGGACTCACTGCACTGCATCCCCAAGGTGCCAGTGCACTCTCTGCACTCACTACACTGCATCCCCAGTGGTGCCAGTGCACTCTCTGGACTCACTGCAGTGCATCCACAGTGGTGCCAGTGCACTCTCTGGAATCACTGCACTGCATCCCCAGTGGTGCCAGTGCACTATCTGGACTCACTGCACTGCATACCCAGTGCTGACAGTGCACTCTCTGGACTCACTGCAGTGCGTCCCCAGTGGTGCCAGTGCACTCTCTAGAGTCACTGCAGAGCATCACCAGTGGTGCCAGTGCACTCTCTGGACTCACTGCAGTACACCCCAATGGTGCCAGTGTACTCTCTGCACTCACTGCAGTGCATCCCCAGTGGTGCCAGTGCACTCTCTGGACTCACTGCACTGCATCCCCAGTGGTGCCAGTTCACTCTCTGGAGTCACTGTACTGCATCCCCAGTGGTGCCAGTGCACTCTGTGGACTCACTGTACTGCATCCCCAGTGGTGCCAGTGCACTCTCTGGAGTCTCTGCAGTGCATCCCCAGTGGTGCCAGTGCACTCTGTGGACTCACGGTACTGAATCCCCAGTGGTGCCAGTGCACTCTCTGGACTCACAGCACTGCATTCCCAGTGGTGCCAGTGCACTCTCTGGACTCACTGCAGTACATCCCCAATGGTGCCAGTGTACTCTCTGCACTCACTGCAGTGCATCCCCAGTGGTGCCAGTGCACTCTCTGGACTCACTGCACTGCATCCCCAGTTGTGCCAGTTCACTCTCTGGAGTCACTGTACTGCATCCCCAGTGGTGCCAGTGCACTCTCTGGACTCACTGCACTGCATCCCCAGTGGAGCCAGTGCACTCTCTGGACTCAATGCACTGCATCCCCAGTGGTGCCAGTGCACTCTCTGGAGTCACTGCAGTGCATCCCCAGTGGTGCCAGTGCACTCTCTGGACTCACTGTACTGCATCCACAGTGGCGCCAGTGCACTCTCTGGACTCACTGCAGTGCATCCCCAGTGGTGCCAGTGCACTCTCTGGACTCACTGCACTGCATCCCCAGTGGTGCCAGTGCACTCTCTGGACTCACAGCACTGCGTCCCCAGTGGTGCCAGTGCACTCTCTGTAGTCATTGCGCTGCATCCCCAGTGGTAACAGTGCACTCTCTGGACTCACTGCACTGCATCCCCAGTGGGGCCAGTGCACTCTCTGGAGTCATTTCAGTGCATCCCCAGTGGTGCCAATGCACTCTCTGGACTCACTGCACTGCATCCCCAGTGGTGCCAGTGCACTCTCTGCACTCACTACACTGCATCCCCAGTGGTGCCAGTGCACTCTCTGGACTCACTGCAGTGCATCCCCAGTGGTGCCAGTGCACTCTCTGGACTCACAGCAGTGCATTCCCAGTGGTGCCAGTGCACTCTCTGGACTCACTGCACTGCATCCCCAGTGGTGCCAGTGCACTATCTGGACTCACTGCACTGCATCCCCAGTGCTGACAGTGCACTCTCTGGACTCACTGCACTGCATCCCCAGTGGTGCCAGTGCACTCTCTGGACTCACTGCACTGCATCCCCAGTGGTGCCAGTGCACTCTCTGGACTCACTGCACTGCATCCCCAGTGGTGCCAGTGCACTCTCTGGAGTCTCTGCAGTGCATCCCCAGTGGTGCCAGTGCACTCTGTGGACTCACTGTACTGCATCCCCAGTGGTGCCAGTGCACTCTCTGGACTCACTGCAGTACATCCCCAATGGTGCCAGTGAACTCTCTGCACTCACTGCAGTGCATCCCCAGTGGTGCCAGTGCACTCTCTGGACTCACTGCAGTGCATCCCCAGTGGTGCCAGTTCACTCTCTGGAATCACTGTACTGCATCCCCAGTGGTGCCAGTGCACTCTCTGGACTCACTGCACTGCATCCCCAGTGGTGCCAGTTCACTCTCTGGAGTCACTGTACTGCATCCCCAGTGGTGCCAGTGCACTCTGTGGACTCACTGTACTGCATCCCCAGTGGTGCCAGTGCACTCTCTGGAGTCTCTGCAGTGCATCCCCAGTGGTGCCAGTGCACTCTGTGGACTCACTGTACTGAATCCCCAGTGGTGCCAGTGCACTCTCTGGACTCACAGCACTGCATTCCCAGTGGTGCCAGTGCACTCTCTGGACTCACTGCAGTACATCCCCAATGGTGCCAGTGTACTCTCTGCACTCACTGCAGTGCATCCCCAGTGGTGCCAGTGCACTCTCTGGACTCACTGCACTGCATCCCCAGTTGTGCCAGTTCACTCTCTGGAGTCACTGTACTGCATCCCCAGTGGTGCCAGTGCACTCTCTGGACTCACTGCACTGCATCCCCAGTGGAGCCAGTGCACTCTCTGGACTCAATGCACTGCATCCCCAGTGGTGCCAGTGCACTCTCTGGAGTCACTGCAGTGCATCCCCAGTGGTGCCAGTGCACTCTCTGGACTCACTGTACTGCATCCATAGTGGCGCCAGTGCACTCTCTGGACTCACTGCAGTGCATCCCCAGTGGTGCCAGTGCACTCTCTGGACTCACTGCACTGCATCCCCAGTGGTGCCAGTGCACTCTCTGGACTCACTGCAGTGCATCCCCAGTGGTGCCAGTGCACTCTCTGGACTCACAGCACTGCGTCCCCAGTGGTGCCAGTGCACTCTCTGGAGTCATTGCGCTGCATCCCCAGTGGTAACAGTGCACCCTCTGGACTCACTGCACTGCATCCCCAGTGGGGCCAGTGCACTCTCTGGAGTCATTTCAGTGCATCCCCAGTGGTGCCAATGCACTCTCTGGACTCACTGCACTGCATCCCCAGTGGTGCCAGTGCACTCTCTGCACTCACTACACTGCATCCCCAGTGGTGCCAGTGCACTCTCTGGACTCACTGCAGTGCATCCCCAGTGGTGCCAGTGCACTCTCTGGACTCACAGCAGTGCATTCCCAGTGGTGCCAGTGCACTCTCTGGACTCACTGCACTGCATCCCCAGTGGTGCCAGTGCACTATCTGGACTCACTGCACTGCATCCCCAGTGCTGACAGTGCACTCTCTGGACTCACTGCACTGCATCCCCAGTGGTGCCAGTGCACTCTCTGGACTCACTGCACTGCATCCCCAGTGGTGCCAGTGCACTCTCTGGACTCACTGCACTGCATCCCCAGTGGTGCCAGTGCACTCTCTGGAGTCTCTGCAGTGCATCCCCAGTGGTGCCAGTGCACTCTGTGGACTCACTGTACTGCATCCCCAGTGGTGCCAGTGCACTCTCTGGACTCACTGCAGTACATCCCCAATGGTGCCAGTGTACTCTCTGCACTCACTGCAGTGCATCCCCAGTGGTGCCAGTGCACTCTCTGGACTCACTGCAGTGCATCCCCAGTGGTGCCAGTTCACTCTCTGGAATCACTGTACTGCATCCCCAGTGGTGCCAGTGCACTCTCTGGACTCACTGCAGTGCATCCCCAGTGGGGCCAGTGCAATCTCTGGACTAACTGAACTGCATCCCCAGTTGATCCAGTGCACTCTCTGGACTCACCGCGCTGCATCCAGAGTGGTGCCAGTGCACTCTCTGCACTCACTGCAGTGCATCCCCAGTGGTGCCAGTGCACTCTCTGGAGTCACTGCAGTGCATCCCCAGTGGTGCCAGTGCACTCTGTGGACTCACTGCACTGCATCCCCAGTGGTGCCAGTGCACTCTCTGGACTCACCGCACTGCATCCAGAGTGGTGCCAGTGCACTCTCTGGACTCACTGCACTGCATCCCCAGTGGTGCCAGTGCACTCTCTGGACTCACTGCACTGCATCCCCAGTGGTGCCAGTGCACTCTCTGGACTCACTGCAGTGCATCCACAGTGGTGCCAGTGCACTCTCTAGCGTCACTGCAGTGCATCCCCAGTGGTGCCAGTGCACTCTCTGGACTCACTGCACTGCATCCCCAGTGGTGCCAGTGTACTCTCTGGACTCACTGCAGTGCATCCCCAGTGGTGCCAGTTCACTCTCTGGACTCACTGCACTGCATCCCCAGTGGTGCCAGTGCACTCTCTGGACTCACTGCACTGCATCCCCAGTGGTGCCAGTGCACTCTCTGGACTCACTGCACTGCATCCCCAGTGGTGCCAGTGCACTCTCTGGACTCACTGCAGTGCATCCCCAGTGGTGCCAGTGCACTCTCTGGACTCACTGCAGTGCATCCCCAGTGGTGCCAGTGCACTCTCTGCACTCACTGCACTGCATCCCCAGTGGTGCCACTGCACTCTCTGGACTCACTGCACTGCATCCCCAGTGGTGCCAGTGCACTCTCTGGACTCACTGCACTGCATCCCCAGTGGTGCCAGTGCACTCTCTGGAGTCACTGCACTGCATTCCCAGTGGTGCCAGTGCACTCTCTGGAGTCTCTGCAGTGCATCCCCAGTGGTGCCAGTGCACTCTGTGGTCTCACTGTACTGCATCCTCAGTGATGCCAGTGCACTCTCTGGACTCACTGCAGTGCATCCCCAGTGGTGCCAGTGCACTCTGTGGACTCACCGCACTGCATCCAGAGTGGTGCCAGTGCACTCTCTGGACTCACTGCACTGCATCCCCAGTGGTGCCAGTGCACTCTCTGGACTCACTGCAGTGCATCCCCAGTGGTGCCAGTGCACTCTCTGGTCTAACTGAACTGCATCCCCAACTGATCCAGTGCACTCTCTGGACTCACTGCACTGCATCCCCAGTGGTGCCAGTGCACTCTCTGGAGTCACTGCAGTGCATCAACAGTGGTGCCGGTGCACTCTCTAGAGTCACTGCAGTGCATCCCCAGTGGTGCCAGTGCACTCTCTGGAGTCTCTGCAGTGCATCCCCAGTGGTGCCAGTGCACTCTCTGGACTCACTGCACTGCATCCCCAGTGGTGCCGGTGCACTCTCTAGAGTCACTGCAGTGCATCCCCAGTGGTGCCAGTGCACTCTCTGGAGTCTCTGCAGTGCATCCCCAGTGGTGCCAGTGCACTCTCTGGACTCACTGTACTGCATCCCCAGTGGTGCCAGTGCACTCTCTGGACTCACTACACTGCATCCCCAGTGGTGCCAGTGCACTCTCTGGACTCACTGCACTGCATCCCCAGTGGTGCCAGTGCACTCTCTGGACTCACTGCACTGCATCCCCAGTGGTGCCAGTGCACTCTCTGGAGTCACTGCACTGCATCCCCAGTGGTGCCAGTGCACTCTCTGGACTCACTGCACTGCATCCCCAGTGGTGCCAGTGCACTCTCAGGAATCACTGCACTGTATCCCCACTGGTGCCAGTGCACTCTCTGCACTCACTGCACTGCATCCCCAGTGGTGCCACTGCACTCTCTGGACTCACTTCACTGCATCCCCAGTGGTGCCAGTGCACTCTCTGGACTCACTGCACTGCATCCCCGGTGGTGCCAGTGCACTCTCTGGACTCACTGCAGTGCATCCCCAGTGGTGCCAGTGCACTCTCTGCACTCACTGTACTGCATCCCCAGTGGTGCCAGTGCACTCTCTGGAGTCACTGCAGTGCATCCCCAGTGGTGCCAGTGCACTCTCTGGACTCACAGCACTGCATCCCCAGTGGTGCCAGTGCACTCTCTGGACTCACTGCACTGCATCCCCAGTGGTGCCAGTGCACTCTCTGGACTCACTGCAGTGCATCCCCAGTGGTGCCAGTGCACTCTCTGGAGTCACTGCAGTGCATCCCCAGTGGTGCCAGTGCACTCTCTGGAGTCTCTGCAGTGCATCCCCAGTGGTGCCAGTGCTCTCTCTGGACTCACTGTACTGCATCACCAGTGGTGCCAGTGCACTCTCTGGACTCACTGCACTGCATCCCCAGTGGTGCCAGTGCACTCTCTGGACTCACTGCAGTACATCCCCAATGGTGCCTGTGTACTCTCTGCACTCACTGCAGTGCATCCCCAGTGGTGCCAGTGCACTCTCTGGACTCACTGCAGTGCATCCCCAGTGGTGCCAGTTCACTCTCTGGAGTCACTGTACTGCATCCCCAGTGGTGCCAGTGCACTCTCTGGACTCACTGCACTGCATACCCAGTGGTGCCAGTGCACCCTCTGGACTAACTGAACTGCATCCCCAATTGATCCAGTGCACTCTCTGGACTCACTGCACTGCATCCCCAGTGGTGCCAGTGCACTCTCTGGAGTCACTGCAGTGCATCCCCAGTGGTGCCAGTGCACTCTGTGGACTCACCGCACTGCATCCAGAGTGGTGCCAGTGCACTCTCTGGACTCACTGCACTGCATCCCCAGTGGTGCCAGTGCACTCTCTGGACTCACTGCAGTGCATCCCCAGTGGTGCCAGTGCACTCTCTGGTCTAACTGAACTGCATCCCCAATTGATCCAGTGCACTCTCTGGACTCACTGCACTGCACCCCCAGTGGTGCCAGTGCACTCTCTGGAGTCACTGCAGTGCATCCACAGTGGTGCCGGTGCACTCTCTAGAGTCACTGCAGTGCATCCCCAGTGGTGCCAGTGCACTCTCTGGACTCACCGCACTGCATCCCCAGTGGTGCCAGTGCACTCTCTGGAGTCACTGCACTGCATCCCCAGTGGTGCCAGTGCACTCTCTGGACTCACTGCACTGCATCCCCAGTGGTGCCAGTGCACTCTCAGGAATCACTGCACTGTATCCCCACTGGTGCCAGTGCACTCTCTGCACTCACTGCACTGCATCCCCAGTGGTGCCACTGCACTCTCTGGACTCACTTCACTGCATCCCCAGTGGTGCCAGTGCACTCTCTGGACTCACTGCACTGCATCCCCGGTGGTGCCAGTGCACTCTCTGGACTCACTGCAGTGCATCCCCAGTGGTGCCAGTGCACTCTCTGCACTCACTGCACTGCATCCCCAGTGGTGCCAGTGCACTCTCTGGACTCACTGCAGTGCATCCCCAGTGGTGCCAGTGCACTCTCTGGACTCACAGCACTGCATCCCCAGTGGTGCCAGTGCACTCTCTGGACTCACTGCACTGCATCCCCAGTGGTGCCAGTGCACTCTCTGGACTCACTGCAGTGCATCCCCAGTGGTGCCAGTGCACTCTCTGGAGTCACTGCAGTGCATCCCCTGTGGTGCCAGTGCACTCTCTGGAGTCTCTGCAGTGCATCCCCAGTGGTGCCAGTGCTCTCTCTGGACTCACTGTACTGCATCACCAGTGGTGCCAGTGCACTCTCTGGACTCACTGCACTGCATCCCCAGTGGTGCCAGTGCACTCTCTGGACTCACTGCAGTACATCCCCAATGGTGCCAGTGTACTCTCTGCACTCACTGCAGTGCATCCCCAGTGGTGCCAGTGCACTCTCTGGACTCACTGCAGTGCATCCCCAGTGGTGCCAGTTCACTCTCTGGAGTCACTGTACTGCATCCCCAGTGGTGCCAGTGCACTCTCTGGACTCACTGCACTGCATACCCAGTGGTGCCAGTGCACCCTCTAGACTAACTGAACTGCATCCCCAATTGATCCAGTGCACTCTCTGGACTCACTGCACTGCATCCCCAGTGGTGCCAGTGCACTCTCTGGAGTCACTGCAGTGCATCCCCAGTGGTGCCAGTGCACTCTGTGGACTCACCGCACTGCATCCAGAGTGGTGCCAGTGCACTCTCTGGAGTCACTGCAGTGCATCCCCAGTGGTGCCAGTGCACTCTCTGGACTCACTGCAGTGCATCCCCAGTGGTGCCAGTGCACTCTCTGGTCTAACTGAACTGCATCCCCAATTGATCCAGTGCACTCTCTGGACTCACTGCACTGCACCCCCAGTGGTGCCAGTGCACTCTCTGGAGTCACTGCAGTGCATCCACAGTGGTGCCGGTGCACTCTCTAGAGTCACTGCAGTGCATCCCCAGTGGTGCCAGTGCACTCTCTGGAGTCTCTGCAGTGCATCCCCAGTGGTGCCAGTGCACTCTCTGGACTCACTGCACTGCATCCCCAGTGGTGCCGGTGCACTCTCTAGAGTCACTGCAGTGCATCCCCAGTGGTGCCAGTGCACTCTCTGGAGTCTCTGCAGTGCATCCCCAGTGGTGCCAGTGCACTCTCTGGACTCACTGTACTGCATCCCCGGTGGTGCCAGTGCACTCTCTGGACTCACCGCACTGCATCCCCAGTGGTGCCAGTGCACTCTCTGGACTCACTGCACTGCATCCCCAGTGGTGCCAGTGCACTCTCTGGACTCACCGCACTGCATCCCCAGTGGTGCCAGTGCACTCTCTGGAGTCACTGCACTGCATCCCCACTGGTGCCAGTGTACTCTCTGGACTCACTGCACTGCATCCCCAGTGGTGCCAGTGCACTCTCAGGAATCACTGCACTGTATCCCCACTGGTGCCAGTGCACTCTCTGGACTCACTGCACTGCATCCCCAGTGGTGCCACTGCACTCTCTGGACTCACTTCACTGCATCCCCAGTGGTGCAAGTGCACTCTCTGGAGTCTCTGCAGTGCATCCCCAGTGGTGCCAGTGCACTCTGTGGACTCACTGTACTGCATCCACAGTGGTGCCAGTGCACTCTCTGGACTCACTGCAGTGCATCCCCAGTGGTGCCAGTGCACTCTCTGGACTCACTGCAGTGCATCCCCAGTGGTGCCAGTGCACTCTATGGACTTCTCACTGCACTGCATCCCCAGTGGTGCCAGTGCACTCTCTGGACTCACTGCACTGCATCCCCAGTGGTGCCAGTGCACTCTCTGTAGTCATTGCGCTGCATTCCCAGTGGTGCCAGTGCACTCTCTGGACTCACTGCACTGCATCCCCAGTGGTGCCAGTGCACTCTCTGGAGTCACTGCAGTGCTTCCCCAGTGGTGCCAGTGCACTCTCTGGACTCACTGCACTGCATCCCCAGTGGTGCCAGTGCACTCTCTAGAGTCACTGCAGTGCATCCCCAGTGGTGCCAGTGCACTCTCTGGACTCACTGCAGTGCATCCCCAGTAGTGCCAATGCACTCTGTGGACTCACTGTACTGCATCCGCAGTGGTGCCAGTGCACTCTCTGGACTCACTGCAGTGCATCCCCAGTGGTGCCAGTGCACTCTCTGCACTCACTGCACTGCATCCCCAGTGGTGCCAGTGCACTCTCTGGACTCACTGCAGTGCATCCCCAGTGGTGCCAGTGCACTCTCTGGACTCACAGCACTGCATCCCCAGTGGTGCCAGTGCACTCTCTGGACTCACTGCACTGCATCCCCAGTGGTGCCAGTGCACTCTCTGGACTCACTGCAGTGCATCCCCAGTGGTGCCAGTGCACTCTCTGGACTCACTGCAGTGCATCCCCAGTGGTGCCAGTGCACTCTCTGGAGTCTCTGCACTGCATCCCCAGTGGTGCCAGTGCACTCTGTGGACTCACTGTACTGCATCCACAGTGGTGCCAGTGCACTCTCTGGACTCACTGCAGTGCATCCCCAGTGGTGCCAGTGCACTATCTGGACTCACTGCAGTGCATCCCCAGTGGTGCCAGTGCACTCTATGGACTTCTCACTGCACTGCATCCCCAGTGGTGCCAGTGCACTCTCTGGACTCACTGCACTGCATCCCCAGTGGTGCCAGTGCACTCTCTGGAGTCATTGCGCTGCATTCCCAGTGGTGCCAGTGCACTCTCTGGACTCACTGCACTGCATCCCCAGTGGTGCCAGTGCACTCTCTGGACTCACTGCACTGCATCCCCAGTGGTGCCGGTGCACTCTCTAGAGTCACTGCAGTGCATCCCCAGTGGTGCCAGTGCACTCTCTGGACTCACTGCAGTGCATCCCCAGTGGTGCCAGTGCACTCTGTGGACTCACTGTACTGCATCCGCAGTGGTGCCAGTGCACTCTCTGGACTCACCGCACTGCATCCCCAGTGGTGCCAGTGCACTCTCTGGACTCACTGCACTGCATCCCCAGTGGTGCCAGTGCACTCTCTGGACTTACAGCACTGCATCCCCAGTGGTGCCAGTGCACTCTGTGGACTCACTGCACTGCATACCCTATGGTGCCAGTGCACTCTCTGGACTCACTGCACTGCATCCCCAGTGGTGCCAGTGCACTCTCTGGACTCACTGCACTGCATCCCCAGTGGTGCCAGTGCTCTCTCTGGACTCACTGCACTGCATCCCCAGTGGTGCCAGTGCACTCTCTGGACTCACTGCACTGCATCACCAGTGGTGCCAGTGCACTCTCTGGACTCACTGCTCTGCATCCCCAGTGGTGCCAGTGCACTCTCTGGAGTCACTGCAGTGCTTCCCCAGTGGTGCCAGTGCACTCTCTGGACTCACTGCACTGCATCCCCAGTGGTGCCGGTGCACTCTCTAGAGTCACTGCAGTGCATCCCCAGTGGTGCCAGTGCACTCTCTGGAGTCTCTGCAGTGCATCCCCAGTGGTGCCAGTGCACTCTGTGGACTCACTGTACTGCATCCCCAGTGGTGCCAGTGCACTCTGTGGGCTCACTGCACTGCATCCCCAGTGGTGCCAGTGCACTCTCTGGACTCACTACAGTACATCCCCAATGGTGCCAGTGTACTCTCTGCACTCACTGCAGTGCATCCCCAGTGGTGCCGGTGCACTCTCTGGACTCACTGCAGTGCATCCCCAGTGGTGCCAGTTCACTCTCTGGAGTCACTGTACTGCATCCCCAGTGGTGCCAGTGCACTCTCTGGACTCACTGCACTGCATCCCCAGTGGTGCCAGTGCACCCTCTGGACTAACTGAACTGCATCCCCAATTGATCCAGTGCACTCTCTGGACTCACTGCACTGCATCCCCAGTGGTGCCAGTGCACTCTCTGGACTCACTACAGTGCATCCCCAGTGGTGCCAGTGCACTCTCTGGACTCACCGCACTGCATCCAGAGTGGTGCCAGTGCACTCTCTGGACTCACTGCACTGCATCCCCAGTGGTGCCAGTGCACTCTCTGGACTCACTGCAGTGCATCCCCAGTGGTGCCAGTGCACTCTCTGGTCTAACTGAACTGCATCCCCAATTGATCCAGTGCACTCTCTGGACTCACCGCACTGCATCCAGAGTGGTGCCAGTGCACTCTCTGGACTCACTGCACTGCATCCCCAGTGGTGCCAGTGCACTCTCTGGACTCACTGCAGTGCATCCCCAGTGGTGCCAGTGCACTCTCTGGACTCACTGCACTGCATCCCCAGTGGTGCCAGTTCACTCTCTGGACTCACTGTACTGCATCCCCAGTGGTGCCAGTGCACTCTCTGGACTCACTGCAGTGCATCCCCAGTGGTGCCAGTGCACTCTCTGGACTAACTGAACTGCATCCCCAATTGATCCAGTGCACTCTCTGGACTCACTGCACTGCATCCCCAGTGGTGCCAGTGCACTCTCTGGAGTCACTGCAGTGCATGCCCAGTGGTGCCAGTGCACTCTGTGGACTCACTGTACTGCATCCACAGTGGCGCCAGTGCACTCTCTGGACTCACCGCACTGCATCCAGAGTGGTGCCAGTGCACTCTCTGGACTCACTGCAGTGCATCCCCAGTGGTGCCAGTGCACTCTCTGGACTCACTGCACTGCATCCCCAGTGGTGCCAGTGCACTCTCTGTAGTCATTGCGGTGCATTCCCAGTGGTACCAATGCACTCTCTGGACTCACTGTACTGCATCCCCAGTGGTGCCAGTGCACTCTTTGGAGTCATTTCAGTGCATCCCCAGTTGTGCCAGTGCACTCTATGGACTCACTGCAGTGCATCCCCAGTGGTGCCAGTGCACTCTCTGGACTCACTGCAGTGCATCCCCAGTGGTGCCAATGCACTCTCTGGACTCACTGCACTGCATCCCCAAGGTGCCAGTGCACTCTCTGCACTCACTACACTGCATCCCCAGTGGTGCCAGTGCACTCTCTGGACTCACTGCAGTGCATCCCCAGTGGTTCCAGTACACTCTCTGGAATCACTGCACTGCATCCCCAGTGGTGCCAGTGCACTATCTGGACTCACTGTACTGCATACCCAGTGCTGACAGTGCACTCTCTGGACTCACTGCAGTGCATCCCCAGTGGTGCCAGTGCACTCTCTAGAGTCACTGCAGAGCATCCCCAGTGGTGCCAGTGCACTCTCTGGAATCACTGCACTGCATCCCCAGTGGTGCCAGTGCACTCTCTGGACTCACTGTACTGCATCCCCAGTGGTGCCAGTGCACTCTCTGGAGTCTCTGCAGTGCATCCCCAGTGGTGCCAGTGCACTCTGTGGACTCACTGTACTGCATCCCCAGTGGTGCCAGTGCACTCTCTGGACTCACAGCACTGCATTCCCAGTGGTGCCAGTGCACTCTCTGGACTCACTGCAGTACATCCCCAATGGTGCCAGTGTACTATCTGCACTCACTGCAGTGCATCCCCAGTGGTGCCAGTGCACTCTCTGGACTCACTGCACTGCATCCCCAGTTGTGCCAGTTCACTCTCTGGAGTCACTGTACTGCATCCCCAGTGGTGCCAGTGCACTCTCTGGACTCACTGCACTGCATCCCCAGTGGAGCCAGTGCACTCTCTGGACTCACTGTAGTGCATCCCCAGTGGTGCCAGTGCACTCTCTGGACTCACTGCAGTGCATCCCCAGTGGTGCCAGTGCACTCTCTACTCACTGTACTGCATCCACAGTGGCGCCAGTGCACTCTCTGTAGTCATTGCGCTGCATCCCCAGTGGTGCCAGTGCACTCTCTGGAGTCACTGCAGTGCATCCCCAGTGGAGCCAGTGCACTCTCTGGACTCACTGCACTGCATCCCCAGTGGTGCCAGTGCACTCTCTGCACTCACTGCACTGCATCCCCAGTGGTGCCAGTGCACTCTCTGTAGTCATTGCGCTGCATCCCCAGTGGTACCAGTGCACTCTCTGGACTCACTGCACAACATCCCCAATTGATCCAGTGCACTCTCTGGAGTCATTTCAGTGCATCCCCAGTGGTGCCAATGCACTCTCTGGACTCACTGCACTGCATCCCCAAGGTGCCAGTGCACTCTCTGCACTCACTACACTGCATCCCCAGTGGTGCCAGTGCACTCTCTGGACTCACTGCAGTGCATCCCCAGTGGTGCCAGTGCACTCTCTGGACTCACAGCAGTGCATTCCCAGTGGTGCCAGTGCACTCTCTGGACTCACTGCAGTGCATCCCCAGTGGTGCCAGTGCACTCTCTGGACTCACTGCACTGCATCCCCAGTGGTGCCAGTGCACTCTCTGGACTCACTGCACTGCATCCCCAGTGGTGCCAGTGCTCTCTCTGGACTCACTGCACTGCATCCCCCGTGGTGCCAGTGCACTCTCTGGACTCACTGCACTGCATCCCCAGTGCTGACAGTGCACTCTCTGGACTCACTGCACTGCATCCCCAGTGGTGCCAGTGCACTCTCTGGACTCACTGCAGTGCATCCCCAGTGGTGCCAGTGCACTCTCTGGACTCACTGCACTGCATTCCCAGTGGTGCCAGTGCACTCTCTGGACTCACTGCAGTGCATCCCCAGTGGTGCCAGTGCACTCTCTGGACTCACTGTACTGCATCCCCAGTGGTGCCAGTGCACTCTCTGGAGTCTCTGCAGTGCATCCCCAGTGGTGCCAGTGCACTCTGTGGACTCACTGTACTGCATCCCCAGTGGTGCCAGTGCACTCTCTGGACTCACAGCACTGCATTCCCAGTGGTGCCAGTGCACTCTCTGGACTCACTGCAGTACATCCCCAATGGTGCCAGTGTACTATCTGCACTCACTGCAGTGCATCCCCAGTGGTGCCAGTGCACTCTCTGGACTCACTGCACTGCATCCCCAGTTGTGCCAGTTCACTCTCTGGAGTCACTGTACTGCATCCCCAGTGGTGCCAGTGCACTCTCTGGACTCACTGCACTGCATCCCCAGTGGAGCCAGTGCACTCTCTGGACTCACTGTAGTGCATCCCCAGTGGTGCCAGTGCACTCTCTGGACTCACTGCAGTGCATCCCCAGTGGTGCCAGTGCACTCTCTACTCACTGTACTGCATCCACAGTGGCGCCAGTGCACTCTCTGTAGTCATTGCGCTGCATCCCCAGTGGTGCCAGTGCACTCTCTGGAGTCACTGCAGTGCATCCCCAGTGGAGCCAGTGCACTCTCTGGACTCACTGCACTGCATCCCCAGTGGTGCCAGTGCACTCTCTGCACTCACTGCACTGCATCCCCAGTGGTGCCAGTGCACTCTCTGTAGTCATTGCGCTGCATCCCCAGTGGTACCAGTGCACTCTCTGGACTCACTGCACAACATCCCCAATTGATCCAGTGCACTCTCTGGAGTCATTTCAGTGCATCCCCAGTGGTGCCAATGCACTCTCTGGACTCACTGCACTGCATCCCCAAGGTGCCAGTGCACTCTCTGCACTCACTACACTGCATCCCCAGTGGTGCCAGTGCACTCTCTGGACTCACTGCAGTGCATCCCCAGTGGTGCCAGTGCACTCTCTGGACTCACAGCAGTGCATTCCCAGTGGTGCCAGTGCACTCTCTGGACTCACTGCAGTGCATCCCCAGTGGTGCCAGTGCACTCTCTGGACTCACTGCACTGCATCCCCAGTGGTGCCAGTGCACTCTCTGGACTCACTGCACTGCATCCCCCGTGGTGCCAGTGCACTCTCTGGACTCACTGCACTGCATCCCCAGTGCTGACAGTGCACTCTCTGGACTCACTGCACTGCATCCCCAGTGGTGCCAGTGCACTCTCTGGACTCACTGCAGTGCATCCCCAGTGGTGCCAGTGCACTCTCTGGACTCACTGCACTGCATTCCCAGTGGTGCCAGTGCACTCTCTGGACTCACTGCAGTGCATCCCCAGTGGTGCCAGTGCACTCTCTGGACTCACTGCACTGCATCTCCAGTGGTGCCAGTGCTCTCTCTGGACTCACTGCACTGCATCCCCAAGTGGTGCCAGTGCACTCTCTGGACTCACTGCACTGCATCACCAGTGGTGCCAGTGCACTCTCTGGACTCACTGCTCTGCATCCCCAGTGGTGCCAGTGCACTCTCTGGACTCACTGCACTGCATCACCAGTGGTGCCAGTGCACTCTCTGGACTCACTGCTCTGCATCCCCAGTGGTGCCAGTGCACTCTCTGGAGTCACTGCAGTGCTTCTCCAGTGGTGCCAGTGCACTCTCTGGACTCACTGCTCTGCATCCCCAGTGGTGCCAGTGCACTCTCTGGAGTCACTGCAGTGCTTCTCCAGTGGTGCCAGTGCACTCTGTGGACTCACTGCACTGCATCCCCAGTGGTGCCAGTGCACTCTCTGGAGTCTCTGCAGTGCATCCCCAGTGGTGCCAGTGCTCTCTCTGGACTCACTGTACTGCATCACCAGTGGTGCCAGTGCACTCTCTGGACTCACTGCACTGCATCCCCAGTGGTGCCAGTGCACTCTCTGGACTCACTGCAGTACATCCCCAATGGTGCCAGTGTACTCTCTGCACTCACTGCAGTGCATCCCCAGTGGTGCCAGTGCACTCTCTGGACTCACTGCAGTGCATCCCCAGTGGTGCCAGTGCACTCTCTGGACTCACTGCACTGCATCCCCAGTGGTGCCAGTGCACCCTCTGGACTAACTGAACTGCATCCCCAATTGATCCAGTGCACTCTCTGGACTCACTGCACTGCATCCCCAGTGGTGCCAGTGCACTCTCTGGAGTCACTGCAGTGCATCCCCAGTGGTGCCAGTGCACTCTGTGGACTCACCGCACTGCATCCAGAGTGGTGCCAGTGCACTCTCTGGACTCACTGCACTGCATCCCCAGTGGTGCCAGTGCACTCTCTGGAGTCACTGTACTGCATCCCCAGTGGTGCCAGTGCACTCTCTGGACTCACTGCACTGCATCCCCAGTGGTGCCAGTGCACCCTCTGGACTAACTGAACTGCATCCCCAATTGATCCAGTGCACTCTCTGGACTCACTGCACTGCATCCCCAGTTGTGCCTGTGCACTCTCTGTAGTCACTGCAGTGCATCCCCAGTGGTGCCAGTGCACTCTGTGGACTCACCGCACTGCATCCAGAGTGGTGCCAGTGCACTCTCTGGACTCACTGCACTGCATCCCCAGTGGTGCCAGTGCACTCTCTGGACTCACTGCACTGCATCCCCAGTGGTGCCAGTGCACTCTCTTGTCTAACTGAACTGCATCCCCAATTGATCCAGTGCACTCTCTGGACTCACTGCACTGCATCCCCAGTGGTGCCAGTGCACTCTCTGGAGTCACTGCAGTGCATCCACAGTGGCGCCAGTGCACTCTCTGGACTCACCGCACTGCATCCAGAACGGTGCCAGTGCACTCTCTGGACTCACTGCACTGCATCCCCAGTGGTGCCAGTGCACTCTCTGGACTCACTGCAGTGCATCCCCAGTGGTGCCAGTGCACTCTCTGGGCTCACTGCACTGCATCCCCAGTGGTGCCAGTTCACTCTCTGGACTCACTGTACTGCATCCCCAGTGGTGCCAGTGCACTCTCTGGACTCACTGCACTGCATCCCCAGTGGTGCCAGTGCACTCTCTGTAGTCATTGCGGTGCATTACCAGTGGTACCAGTGCACTCTCTGGACTCACTGCACTGCATCCCCAGTGGGGCCAGTGCACTCTTTGGAGTCATTTCAGTGCATCCCCAGTTGTGCCAGTGCACTCTCTGGACTCACTGCAGTGCATCCCCAGTGGTGCCAGTGCACTCTCTGGACTCACTGCAGTGCATCCCCAGTGGTGCCAATGCACTCTCTGGGCTCACTGCACTGCATCCCCAAGGTGCCAGTGCACTCTCTGCACTCACTACACTGCATCCCCAGTGGTGCCAGTGCACTCTCTGCACTCACTGCACTGCATCCCCAGTGGTGCCAGTGCACTCTCTGGAGTCATTGCGCTGCATCCCCAGTGGTACCAGTGCACTCTCTGGACTCACTGCACTGAATCCCCAATTGATCCAGTGCACTCTCTGGAGTCATTTCAGTGCATCCCCAGTGGTGCCAATGCACTGTCTGGACTCACTGCACTGCATCCCCAAGGTGCCAGTGCACTCTCTGCACTCACTACACTGCATCCCCAATGGTGCCAGTGCACTCTCTGGACTCACTGCAGTGCATCCCCAGTGGTGCCAGTGCACTCTCTGGACTCACTGCACTGCATCCCCAGTGGTGCCAGTGCACTCTCTGGACTCACTGCACTACATCCCAAGTGGTGCCAGTGCACTCTCTGGACTCACTGCACTGCATCCCCAGTGGTGCCAGTGCTCTCTCTGGACTCACTGCACTGCATCCCCAGTGGTGCCAGTGCACTCTCTGGACTCACTGCACTGCATCCCCAGTGCTGACAGTGCACTCTCTGGACTCACTGCAGTGCATCCCCAGTGGTGCCAGTGCACTCTCTGGACTCACTGCACTGCATTCCCAGTGGTTCCAGTGCACTCTCTGGACTCACTGCACTGCATCCCCAGTGGTGCCAGTGCACTCTCTGGACTCACTGCACTGCATCCCCAGTGGTGCCAGTGCTCTCTCTGGACTCACTGCACTGCATCCCCAGTGGTGCCAGTGCACTCTCTGGACTCACTGCACTGCATCCCCAAGGTGCCAGTGCACTCTCTGGACTCACTGCTCTGCATCCCCAGTGGTGCCAGTGCACTCTCTGGAGTCACTGCAGTGCTTCTCCAGTGGTGCCAGTGCACTCTCTGGACTCACTGCACTGCATCCCCAGTGGTGCCGGTGCACTCTCTAGAGTCACTGCAGTGCATCCCCAGTGGTGCCAGTGCACTCTCTGGAGTCTCTGCAGTGCATCCCCAGTGGTGCCAGTGCTCTCTCTGGACTCACTGTACTGCATCACCAGTGGTGCCAGTGCACTCTCTGGACTCACTGCAGTACATCCCCAATGGTGCCAGTGTACTCTCTGCACTCACTGCAGTGCATCCCCAGTGGTGCCAGTGCACTCTCTGGACTCACTGCACTGCATCCCCAGTGGTGCCAGTTCACTCTCTGGAGTCACTGTACTGCAACCCCAGTGGTGCCAGTGCACTCTCTGGACTCACTGCAGTGCATCCACAGTGGTGCCAGTGCACTCTCTGGACTCACTGCACTGCATCCCCAGTGGTGCCAGTGCACTCTCTGGACTCACTGCACTGCATCCCCAGTGGTGCCAGTGCTCTCTCTGGACTCACTGCACTGCATCCCCCGTGGTGCCAGTGCACTCTCTGGACTCACTGCACTGCATCCCCAGTGCTGACAGTGCACTCTCTGGACTCACTGCACTGCATCCCCAGTGGTGCCAGTGCACTCTCTGGACTCACTGCAGTGCATCCCCAGTGGTGCCAGTGCACTCTCTGGACTCACTGCACTGCATTCCCAGTGGTGCCAGTGCACTCTCTGGACTCACTGCAGTGCATCCCCAGTGGTGCCAGTGCACTCTCTGGACTCACTGCACTGCATCTCCAGTGGTGCCAGTGCTCTCTCTGGACTCACTGCACTGCATCCCCAAGTGGTGCCAGTGCACTCTCTGGACTCACTGTACTGCATCACCAGTGGTGCCAGTGCACTCTCTGGACTCACTGCTCTGCATCCCCAGTGGTGCCAGTGCACTCTCTGGACTCACTGCACTGCATCACCAGTGGTGCCAGTGCACTCTCTGGACTCACTGCTCTGCATCCCCAGTGGTGCCAGTGCACTCTCTGGAGTCACTGCAGTGCTTCTCCAGTGGTGCCAGTGCACTCTCTGGACTCACTGCACTGCATCCCCAGTGGTGCCGGTGCACTCTCTAGAATCACTGCAGTGCATCCCCAGTGGTGCCAGTGCACTCTCTGGAGTCTCTGCAGTGCATCCCCAGTGGTGCCAGTGCTCTCTCTGGACTCACTGTACTGCATCACCAGTGGTGCCAGTGCACTCTCTGGACTCACTGCACTGCATCCCCAGTGGTGCCAGTGCACTCTCTGGACTCACTGCAGTACATCCCCAATGGTGCCAGTGTACTCTCTGCACTCACTGCAGTGCATCCCCAGTGGTGCCAGTGCACTCTCTGGACTCACTGCAGTGCATCCCCAGTGGTGCCAGTGCACTCTCTGGACTCACTGCACTGCATCCCCAGTGGTGCCAGTGCACCCTCTGGACTAACTGAACTGCATCCCCAATTGATCCAGTGCACTCTCTGGACTCACTGCACTGCATCCCCAGTGGTGCCAGTGCACTCTCTGGAGTCACTGCAGTGCATCCCCAGTGGTGCCAGTGCACTCTGTGGACTCACCGCACTGCATCCAGAGTGGTGCCAGTGCACTCTCTGGACTCACTGCACTGCATCCCCAGTGGTGCCAGTGCACTCTCTGGAGTCACTGTACTGCATCCCCAGTGGTGCCAGTGCACTCTCTGGACTCACTGCACTGCATCCCCAGTGGTGCCAGTGCACCCTCTGGACTAACTGAACTGCATCCCCAATTGATCCAGTGCACTCTCTGGACTCACTGCACTGCATCCCCAGTGGTGCCAGTGCACTCTCTGGAGTCACTGCAGTGCATCCCCAGTGGTGCCAGTGCACTCTGTGGACTCACCGCACTGCATCCAGAGTGGTGCCAGTGCACTCTCTGGACTCACTGCACTGCATCCCCAGTGGTGCCAGTGCACTCTCTGGACTCACTGCACTGCATCCCCAGTGGTGCCAGTGCACTCTCTGGTCTAACTGAACTGCATCCCCAATTGATCCAGTGCACTCTCTGGACTCACTGCACTGCATCCCCAGTGGTGCCAGTGCACTCTCTGGAGTCACTGCAGTGCATCCACAGTGGCGCCAGTGCACTCTCTGGACTCACCGCACTGCATCCAGAACGGTGCCAGTGCACTCTCTGGACTCACTGCACTGCATCCCCAGTGGTGCCAGTGCACTCTCTGGACTCACTGCAGTGCATCCCCAGTGGTGCCAGTGCACTCTCTGGGCTCACTGCACTGCATCCCCAGTGGTGCCAGTTCACTCTCTGGACTCACTGTACTGCATCCCCAGTGGTGCCAGTGCACTCTCTGGACTCACTGCACTGCATCCCCAGTGGTGCCAGTGCACTCTCTGGACTAACTGAACTGCATCCCCAATTGATCCAGTGCACTCTCTGGACTCACTGCACTGCATCCCCAGTGGTGCCAGTGCACTCTCTGGAGTCACTGCAGTGCATGCCCAGTGGTGCCAGTACACTCTGTGGACTCACTGTACTGCATCCACAGTGACGCCAGTGCACTCTCTGGACTCACCGCACTGCATCCAGAGTCGTGCTTGTGCACTCTCTGGACTCACTGCAGTGCATCCCCGGTGGTGCCAGTGCACTCTCTGGACTCACTGCACTGCATCCCCAGTGGTGCCAGTGCACTCTCTGTAGTCATTGCGGTGCATTACCAGTGGTACCAGTGCACTCTCTGGACTCACTGCACTGCATCCCCAGTGGGGCCAGTGCACTCTTTGGAGTCATTTCAGTGCATCCCCAGTTGTGCCAGTGCACTCTCTGGACTCACTGCAGTGCATCCCCAGTGGTGCCAGTGCACTCTCTGGACTCACTGCAGTGCATCCCCAGTGGTGCCAATGCACTCTCTGGGCTCACTGCACTGCATCCCCAAGGTGCCAGTGCACTCTCTGCACTCACTACACTGCATCCCCAGTGGTGCCAGTGCACTCTCTGCACTCACTGCACTGCATCCCCAGTGGTGCCAGTGCACTCTCTGGAGTCATTGCGCTGCATCCCCAGTGGTACCAGTGCACTCTCTGGACTCACTGCACTGAATCCCCAATTGATCCAGTGCACTCTCTGGAGTCATTTCAGTGCATCCCCAGTGGTGCCAATGCACTGTCTGGACTCACTGCACTGCATCCCCAAGGTGCCAGTGCACTCTCTGCACTCACTACACTGCATCCCCAATGGTGCCAGTGCACTCTCTGGACTCACTGCAGTGCATCCCCAGTGGTGCCAGTGCACTCTCTGGACTCACTGCACTGCATCCCCAGTGGTGCCAGTGCACTCTCTGGACTCACTGCACTACATCCCAAGTGGTGCCAGTGCACTCTCTGGACTCACTGCACTGCATCCCCAGTGGTGCCAGTGCTCTCTCTGGACTCACTGCACTGCATCCCCAGTGGTGCCAGTGCACTCTCTGGACTCACTGCACTGCATCCCCAGTGCTGACAGTGCACTCTCTGGACTCACTGCAGTGCATCCCCAGTGGTGCCAGTGCACTCTCTGGACTCACTGCACTGCATTCCCAGTGGTGCCAGTGCACTCTCTGGACTCACTGCACTGCATCCCCAGTGGTGCCAGTGCACTCTCTGGACTCACTGCACTGCATCCCCAGTGGTGCCAGTGCTCTCTCTGGACTCACTGCACTGCATCCCCAGTGGTGCCAGTGCACTCTCTGGACTCACTGCACTGCATCACCAGTGGTGCCAGTGCACTCTCTGGACTCACTGCTCTGCATCCCCAGTGGTGCCAGTGCACTCTCTGGAGTCACTGCAGTGCTTCTCCAGTGGTGCCAGTGCACTCTCTGGACTCACTGCACTGCATCCCCAGTGGTGCCGGTGCACTCTCTAGAGTCACTGCAGTGCATCCCCAGTGGTGCCAGTGCACTCTCTGGAGTCTCTGCAGCGCATCCCCAGTGGTGCCAGTGCTCTCTCTGGACTCACTGTACTGCATCACCAGTGGTGCCAGTGCACTCTCTGGACTCACTGCAGTGCATCCCCAGTGGTGCCAGTGCACTCTCTGGACTCACTGCAGTACATCCCCAATGGTGCCAGTGTACTATCTGCACTCACTGCAGTGCATCCCCAGTGGTGCCAGTGCACTCTCTGGACTCACTGCACTGCATCCCCAGTGGTGCCAGTTCACTCTCTGGAGTCACTGTACTGCAACCCCAGTGGTGCCAGTGCACTCTCTGGACTCACTGCACTGCATCCCCAGTGGTGCCAGTGCACCCTCTGGACTAACTGAACTGCATCCCCAATTGATCCAGTGCACTCTCTGGACTCACTGCACTGCATCCCCAGTGGTGCCAGTGCACTCTCTGGAGTCACTGCAGTGCATCCCCAGTGGTGCCAGTGCACTCTGTGGACTCACCGCACTGCATCCAGAGTGGTGCCAGTGCACTCTCTGGAGTCACTGCACTGCATCCCCAGTGGTGCCAGTGCACTCTCTGGACTCACTGCACTGCATCCCCAGTGGAGCCAGTGCACTCTCTGGACTCACTGCACTGCATCCCCAGTGGTGCCAGTGCACTCTCTGGAGTCACTGCACTGCATCCCCAGTGGTGCCAGTGCACTCTCTGGACTCACTGTACTGCATCCACAGTGGCGCCAGTGCACTCTCTGGACTCACAGCACTGCATCCCCAGTGGTGCCAGTGCACTCTCTGTAGTCATTGCGCTGCATCCCCAGTGGTGCCAGTGCACTCTCTGGACTCACCGCACTGCATCCAGAGTGGTGCCAGTGCACTCTCTGGACTCACTGCACTGCATCCCCAGTGGTGCCAGTGCACTCTCTGCACTCACTGCACTGCATCCCCAGTGGTGCCAGTGCACTCTCTGTAGTCATTGCGCTGCATCCCCAGTGGTACCAGTGCACTCTCTGGACTCACTGCACTGAATCCCCAATTGATCCAGTGCACTCTCTGGAGTCATTTCAGTGCATCCCCAGTGGTGCCAATGCACTGTCTGGACTCACTGCACTGCATCCCCAAGGTGCCAGTGCACTCTCTGCACTCACTACACTGCATCCCCAATGGTGCCAGTGCACTCTCTGGACTCACTGCAGTGCATCCCCAGTGGTGCCAGTGCACTCTCTGGACTCACTGCACTGCATCCCCAGTGGTACCAGTGCACTCTCTGGACTCACTGCACTACATCCCAGGTGGTGCCAGTGCACTCTCTGGACTCACTGCACTGCATCCCCAGTGGTGCCAGTGCTCTCTCTGGACTCACTGCACTGCATCCCCAGTGGTGCCAGTGCACTCTCTGGACTCACTGCACTGCATCCCCAGTGCTGACAGTGCACTCTCTGGACTCACTGCAGTGCATCCACAGTGGTGCCAGTGCACTCTCTGGACTCACTGCACTGCATTCCCAGTGGTGCCAGTGCACTCTCTGGACTCACTGCACTGCATCCCCAGTGGTGCCAGTGCACTCTCTGGACTCACTGCACTGCATCCCCAGTGGTGCCAGTGCACTCTCTGGACTCACTGCAGTGCATCCCCAGTGGTGCCAGTGCACTCTCTGGACTCACTGCACTGCATCACCAGTGGTGCCAGTGCACTCTCTGGACTCACTGCTCTGCATCCCCAGTGGTGCCAGTGCACTCTCTGGAGTCACTGCAGTGCTTCTCCAGTGGTGCCAGTGCACTCTCTGGACTCACTGCACTGCATCCCCAGTGGTGCCGGTGCACTCTCTAGAGTCACTGCAGTGCATCCCCAGTGGTGCCAGTGCACTCTCTGGAGTCTCTGCAGTGCATCCCCAGTGGTGCCAGTGCTCTCTCTGGACTCACTGTACTGCATCACCAGTGGTGCCAGTGCACTCTCTGGACTCACTGCACTGCATCCCCAGTGGTGCCAGTGCACTCTCTGGACTCACTGCAGTACATCCCCAATGGTGCCAGTGTACTCTCTGCACTCACTGCAGTGCATCCCCAGTGGTGCCAGTGCACTCTCTGGACTCACTGCACTGCATCCCCAGTGGTGCCGGTGCACTCTCTAGAGTCACTGCAGTGCATCCCCAGTGGTGCCAGTGCACTCTCTGGAGTCTCTGCAGTGCATCCCCAGTGGTGCCAGTGCTCTCTCTGGACTCACTGTACTGCATCACCAGTGGTGCCAGTGCACTCTCTGGACTCACTGCACTGCATCCCCAGTGGTGCCAGTGCACTCTCTGGACTCACTGCAGTACATCCCCAATGGTGCCAGTGTACTCTCTGCACTCACTGCAGTGCATGCCCAGTGGTGCCAGTACACTCTGTGGACTCACTGTACTGCATCCACAGTGACGCCAGTGCACTCTCTGGACTCACCGCACTGCATCCAGAGTCGTGCTTGTGCACTCTCTGGACTCACTGCAGTGCATCCCCGGTGGTGCCAGTGCACTCTCTGGACTCACTGCACTGCATCCCCAGTGGTGCCAGTGCACTCTCTGTAGTCATTGCGGTGCATTACCAGTGGTACCAGTGCACTCTCTGGACTCACTGCACTGCATCCCCAGTGGGGCCAGTGCACTCTTTGGAGTCATTTCAGTGCATCCCCAGTTGTGCCAGTGCACTCTCTGGACTCACTGCAGTGCATCCCCAGTGGTGCCAGTGCACTCTCTGGACTCACTGCAGTGCATCCCCAGTGGTGCCAATGCACTCTCTGGGCTCACTGCACTGCATCCCCAAGGTGCCAGTGCACTCTCTGCACTCACTACACTGCATCCCCAGTGGTGCCAGTGCACTCTCTGCACTCACTGCACTGCATCCCCAGTGGTGCCAGTGCACTCTCTGGAGTCATTGCGCTGCATCCCCAGTGGTACCAGTGCACTCTCTGGACTCACTGCACTGAATCCCCAATTGATCCAGTGCACTCTCTGGAGTCATTTCAGTGCATCCCCAGTGGTGCCAATGCACTGTCTGGACTCACTGCACTGCATCCCCAAGGTGCCAGTGCACTCTCTGCACTCACTACACTGCATCCCCAATGGTGCCAGTGCACTCTCTGGACTCACTGCAGTGCATCCCCAGTGGTGCCAGTGCACTCTCTGGACTCACTGCACTGCATCCCCAGTGGTGCCAGTGCACTCTCTGGACTCACTGCACTACATCCCAAGTGGTGCCAGTGCACTCTCTGGACTCACTGCACTGCATCCCCAGTGGTGCCAGTGCTCTCTCTGGACTCACTGCACTGCATCCCCAGTGGTGCCAGTGCACTCTCTGGACTCACTGCACTGCATCCCCAGTGCTGACAGTGCACTCTCTGGACTCACTGCAGTGCATCCCCAGTGGTGCCAGTGCACTCTCTGGACTCACTGCACTGCATTCCCAGTGGTGCCAGTGCACTCTCTGGACTCACTGCACTGCATCCCCAGTGGTGCCAGTGCACTCTCTGGACTCACTGCACTGCATCCCCAGTGGTGCCAGTGCTCTCTCTGGACTCACTGCACTGCATCCCCAGTGGTGCCAGTGCACTCTCTGGACTCACTGCACTGCATCCCCAGTGGTGCCAGTGCACTCTCTGGACTCACTGCTCTGCATCCCCAGTGGTGCCAGTGCACTCTCTGGAGTCACTGCAGTGCTTCTCCAGTGGTGCCAGTGCACTCTCTGGACTCACTGCACTGCATCCCCAGTGGTGCCGGTGCACTCTCTAGAGTCACTGCAGTGCATCCCCAGTGGTGCCAGTGCACTCTCTGGAGTCTCTGCAGCGCATCCCCAGTGGTGCCAGTGCTCTCTCTGGACTCACTGTACTGCATCACCAGTGGTGCCAGTGCACTCTCTGGACTCACTGCAGTGCATCCCCAGTGGTGCCAGTGCACTCTCTGGACTCACTGCAGTACATCCCCAATGGTGCCAGTGTACTATCTGCACTCACTGCAGTGCATCCCCAGTGGTGCCAGTGCACTCTCTGGACTCACTGCACTGCATCCCCAGTGGTGCCAGTTCACTCTCTGGAGTCACTGTACTGCAACCCCAGTGGTGCCAGTGCACTCTCTGGACTCACTGCACTGCATCCCCAGTGGTGCCAGTGCACCCTCTGGACTAACTGAACTGCATCCCCAATTGATCCAGTGCACTCTCTGGACTCACTGCACTGCATCCCCAGTGGTGCCAGTGCACTCTCTGGAGTCACTGCAGTGCATCCCCAGTGGTGCCAGTGCACTCTGTGGACTCACCGCACTGCATCCAGAGTGGTGCCAGTGCACTCTCTGGAGTCACTGCACTGCATCCCCAGTGGTGCCAGTGCACTCTCTGGACTCACTGCACTGCATCCCCAGTGGTGCCAGTGCACTCTCTGGACTCACTGCACTGCATCACCAGTGGTGCCAGTGCACTCTCTGGACTCACTGCTCTGCATCCCCAGTGGTGCCAGTGCACTCTCTGGAGTCACTGCAGTGCTTCTCCAGTGGTGCCAGTGCACTCTCTGGACTCACTGCACTGCATCCCCAGTGGTGCCGGTGCACTCTCTAGAGTCACTGCAGTGCATCCCCAGTGGTGCCAGTGCACTCTCTGGAGTCTCTGCAGTGCATCCCCAGTGGTGCCAGTGCTCTCTCTGGACTCACTGTACTGCATCACCAGTGGTGCCAGTGCACTCTCTGGACTCACTGCACTGCATCCCCAGTGGTGCCAGTGCACTCTCTGGACTCACTGCAGTACATCCCCAATGGTGCCAGTGTACTCTCTGCACTCACTGCAGTGCATCCCCAGTGGTGCCAGTGCACTCTCTGGACTCACTGCACTGCATCCCCAGTGGTGCCAGTTCACTCTCTGGAGTCACTGTACTGCATCCCCAGTGGTGCCAGTGCACTCTCTGGACTCACTGCACTGCATCCCCAGTGGTGCCAGTGCACCCTCTGGACTAACTGAACTGCATCCCCAATTGATCCAGTGCACTCTCTGGACTCACTGCACTGCATCCCCAGTGGTGCCAGTGCACTCTCTGGAGTCACTGCAGTGCATCCCCAGTGGTGCCAGTGCACTCTGTGGACTCACCGCACTGCATCCAGAGTGGTGCCAGTGCACTCTCTGGAGTCACTGCACTGCATCCCCAGTGGTGCCAGTGCACTCTCTGGACTCACTGCAGTGCATCCCCAGTGGTGCCAGTGCACTCTCTGGTCTAACTGAACTGCATCCCCAATTGATCCAGTACACTCTCTGGACTCACTGCACTGCATCCCCAGTGGTGCCAGTGCACTCTCTGGAGTCACTGCAGTGCATCAACAGTGGCGCCAGTGCACTCTCTGGACTCACCGCACTGCATCCAGAGTGGTGCCAGTGCACTCTCTGGACTCACTGCACTGCATCCCCAGTGGTGACAGTGCACTCTCTGGACTCACTGCAGTGCATCCCCAGTGGTGCCAGTGCACTCTCTGGACTCACTGCACTGCATCCCCAGTGGTGCCAGTTCACTCTCTGTACTCACTGTACTGCATCCCCAGTGGTGCCAGTGCACTCTCTGGACTCACTGCACTGCATCCCCAGTGGTGCCAGTGCACTCTCTGGACTAACTGAACTGCATCCCCAATTGATCCAGTGCACTCTCTGGACTCACTGCACTGCATCCCCAGTGGTGCCAGTGCACTCTCTGGAATCACTGCAGTGCATGCCCAGTGGTGCCAGTACACTCTGTGGACTCACTGTACTGCATCCACAGTGGCGCCAGTGCACTCTCTGGACTCACCGCACTGCATCCAGAGTGGTGCCAGTGCACTCTCTGGACTCACTGCAGTGCATCCCCAGTGGATCCAGTGCACTCTCTGGACTCACTGCAGTGCATCCCCAGTGGTGCCAGTGCACTCTCTGTAGTCATTGCGGTGCATTCCCAGTGGTACCAGTGCACTCTCTGGACTCACTGCACTGCATCCCCAGTGGGGCCAGTGCACTCTTTGGAGTCATTTCAGTGCATCCCCAGTTGTGCCAGTGCACTCTCTGGACTCACTGCAGTGCATCCCCAGTGGTGCCAGTGCACTCTCTGGACTCACTGCAGTGCATCCCCAGTGGTGCCAATGCACTCTCTGGACTCACTGCACTGCATCCCCAAGGTGCCAGTGCACTCTCTGCACTCACTACACTGCATCCCCAGTGGTGCCAGTGCACTCTCTGGACTCACTGCAGTGCATCCACAGTGGTGCCAGTGCACTCTCTGGAATCACTGCACTGCATCCCCAGTGGTGCCAGTGCACTATCTGGACTCACTGCACTGCATACCCAGTGCTGACAGTGCACTCTCTGGACTCACTGCAGTGCGTCCCCAGTGGTGCCAGTGCACTCTCTAGAGTCACTGCAGAGCATCACCAGTGGTGCCAGTGCACTCTCTGGACTCACTGCAGTACACCCCAATGGTGCCAGTGTACTCTCTGCACTCACTGCAGTGCATCCCCAGTGGTGCCAGTGCACTCTCTGGACTCACTGCACTGCATCCCCAGTGGTGCCAGTTCACTCTCTGGAGTCACTGTACTGCATCCCCAGTGGTGCCAGTGCACTCTGTGGACTCACTGTACTGCATCCCCAGTGGTGCCAGTGCACTCTCTGGAGTCTCTGCAGTGCATCCCCAGTGGTGCCAGTGCACTCTGTGGACTCACTGTACTGAATCCCCAGTGGTGCCAGTGCACTCTCTGGACTCACAGCACTGCATTCCCAGTGGTGCCAGTGCACTCTCTGGACTCACTGCAGTACATCCCCAATGGTGCCAGTGTACTCTCTGCACTCACTGCAGTGCATCCCCAGTGGTGCCAGTGCACTCTCTGGACTCACTGCACTGCATCCCCAGTTGTGCCAGTTCACTCTCTGGAGTCACTGTACTGCATCCCCAGTGGTGCCAGTGCACTCTCTGGACTCACTGCACTGCATCCCCAGTGGAGCCAGTGCACTCTCTGGACTCAATGCACTGCATCCCCAGTGGTGCCAGTGCACTCTCTGGAGTCACTGCAGTGCATCCCCAGTGGTGCCAGTGCACTCTCTGGACTCACTGTACTGCATCCACAGTGGCGCCAGTGCACTCTCTGGACTCACTGCAGTGCATCCCCAGTGGTGCCAGTGCACTCTCTGGACTCACTGCACTGCATCCCCAGTGGTGCCAGTGCACTCTCTGGACTCACAGCACTGCGTCCCCAGTGGTGCCAGTGCACTCTCTGTAGTCATTGCGCTGCATCCCCAGTGGTAACAGTGCACTCTCTGGACTCACTGCACTGCATCCCCAGTGGGGCCAGTGCACTCTCTGGAGTCATTTCAGTGCATCCCCAGTGGTGCCAATGCACTCTCTGGACTCACTGCACTGCATCCCCAGTGGTGCCAGTGCACTCTCTGCACTCACTACACTGCATCCCCAGTGGTGCCAGTGCACTCTCTGGACTCACTGCAGTGCATCCCCAGTGGTGCCAGTGCACTCTCTGGACTCACAGCAGTGCATTCCCAGTGGTGCCAGTGCACTCTCTGGACTCACTGCACTGCATCCCCAGTGGTGCCAGTGCACTATCTGGACTCACTGCACTGCATCCCCAGTGCTGACAGTGCACTCTCTGGACTCACTGCACTGCATCCCCAGTGGTGCCAGTGCACTCTCTGGACTCACTGCACTGCATCCCCAGTGGTGCCAGTGCACTCTCTGGACTCACTGCACTGCATCCCCAGTGGTGCCAGTGCACTCTCTGGAGTCTCTGCAGTGCATCCCCAGTGGTGCCAGTGCACTCTGTGGACTCACTGTACTGCATCCCCAGTGGTGCCAGTGCACTCTCTGGACTCACTGCAGTACATCCCCAATGGTGCCAGTGTACTCTCTGCACTCACTGCAGTGCATCCCCAGTGGTGCCAGTGCACTCTCTGGACTCACTGCAGTGCATCCCCAGTGGTGCCAGTTCACTCTCTGGAATCACTGTACTGCATCCCCAGTGGTGCCAGTGCACTCTCTGGACTCACTGCACTGCATCCCCAGTGGTGCCAGTTCACTCTCTGGAGTCACTGTACTGCATCCCCAGTGGTGCCAGTGCACTCTGTGGACTCACTGTACTGCATCCCCAGTGGTGCCAGTGCACTCTCTGGAGTCTCTGCAGTGCATCCCCAGTGGTGCCAGTGCACTCTGTGGACTCACTGTACTGAATCCCCAGTGGTGCCAGTGCACTCTCTGGACTCACAGCACTGCATTCCCAGTGGTGCCAGTGCACTCTCTGGACTCACTGCAGTACATCCCCAATGGTGCCAGTGTACTCTCTGCACTCACTGCAGTGCATCCCCAGTGGTGCCAGTGCACTCTCTGGACTCACTGCACTGCATCCCCAGTTGTGCCAGTTCACTCTCTGGAGTCACTGTACTGCATCCCCAGTGGTGCCAGTGCACTCTCTGGACTCACTGCACTGCATCCCCAGTGGAGCCAGTGCACTCTCTGGACTCAATGCACTGCATCCCCAGTGGTGCCAGTGCACTCTCTGGAGTCACTGCAGTGCATCCCCAGTGGTGCCAGTGCACTCTCTGGACTCACTGTACTGCATCCATAGTGGCGCCAGTGCACTCTCTGGACTCACTGCAGTGCATCCCCAGTGGTGCCAGTGCACTCTCTGGACTCACTGCACTGCATCCCCAGTGGTGCCAGTGCACTCTCTGGACTCACTGCACTGCATCCCCAGTGGTGCCAGTGCACTCTCTGGACTCACAGCACTGCGTCCCCAGTGGTGCCAGTGCACTCTCTGTAGTCATTGCGCTGCATCCCCAGTGGTAACAGTGCACTCTCTGGACTCACTGCACTGCATCCCCAGTGGGGCCAGTGCACTCTCTGGAGTCATTTCAGTGCATCCCCAGTGGTGCCAATGCACTCTCTGGACTCACTGCACTGCATCCCCAGTGGTGCCAGTGCACTCTCTGCACTCACTACACTGCATCCCCAGTGGTGCCAGTGCACTCTCTGGACTCACTGCAGTGCATCCCCAGTGGTGCCAGTGCACTCTCTGGACTCACAGCAGTGCATTCCCAGTGGTGCCAGTGCACTCTCTGGACTCACTGCACTGCATCCCCAGTGGTGCCAGTGCACTATCTGGACTCACTGCACTGCATCCCCAGTGCTGACAGTGCACTCTCTGGACTCACTGCACTGCATCCCCAGTGGTGCCAGTGCACTCTCTGGACTCACTGCACTGCATCCCCAGTGGTGCCAGTGCACTCTCTGGACTCACTGCACTGCATCCCCAGTGGTGCCAGTGCACTCTCTGGAGTCTCTGCAGTGCATCCCCAGTGGTGCCAGTGCACTCTGTGGACTCACTGTACTGCATCCCCAGTGGTGCCAGTGCACTCTCTGGACTCACTGCAGTACATCCCCAATGGTGCCAGTGTACTCTCTGCACTCACTGCAGTGCATCCCCAGTGGTGCCAGTGCACTCTCTGGACTCACTGCAGTGCATCCCCAGTGGTGCCAGTTCACTCTCTGGAATCACTGTACTGCATCCCCAGTGGTGCCAGTGCACTCTCTGGACTCACTGCAGTGCATCCCCAGTGGGGCCAGTGCAATCTCTGGACTAACTGAACTGCATCCCCAGTTGATCCAGTGCACTCTCTGGACTCACCGCGCTGCATCCAGAGTGGTGCCAGTGCACTCTCTGCACTCACTGCAGTGCATCCCCAGTGGTGCCAGTGCACTCTCTGGAGTCACTGCAGTGCATCCCCAGTGGTGCCAGTGCACTCTGTGGACTCACTGCACTGCATCCCCAGTGGTGCCAGTGCACTCTCTGGACTCACCGCACTGCATCCAGAGTGGTGCCAGTGCACTCTCTGGACTCACTGCACTGCATCCCCAGTGGTGCCAGTGCACTCTCTGGACTCACTGCACTGCATCCCCAGTGGTGCCAGTGCACTCTCTGGACTCACTGCAGTGCATCCACAGTGGTGCCAGTGCACTCTCTAGAGTCACTGCAGTGCATCCCCAGTGGTGCCAGTGCACTCTCTGGACTCACTGCACTGCATCCCCAGTGGTGCCAGTGTACTCTCTGGACTCACTGCAGTGCATCCCCAGTGGTGCCAGTTCACTCTCTGGACTCACTGCACTGCATCCCCAGTGGTGCCAGTGCACTCTCTGGACTCACTGCACTGCATCCCCAGTGGTGCCAGTGCACTCTCTGGACTCACTGCAGTGCATCCCCAGTGGTGCCAGTGCACTCTCTGGACTCACTGCAGTGCATCCCCAGTGGTGCCAGTGCACTCTCTGGACTCACTGCAGTGCATCCCCAGTGGTGCCAGTGCACTCTCTGCACTCACTGCACTGCATCCCCAGTGGTGCCACTGCACTCTCTGGACTCACTGCACTGCATCCCCAGTGGTGCCAGTGCACTCTCTGGACTCACTGCACTGCATCCCCAGTGGTGCCAGTGCACTCTCTGGAGTCACTGCACTGCATTCCCAGTGGTGCCAGTGCACTCTCTGGAGTCTCTGCAGTGCATCCCCAGTGGTGCCAGTGCACTCTGTGGTCTCACTGTACTGCATCCTCAGTGATGCCAGTGCACTCTCTGGACTCACTGCAGTGCATCCCCAGTGGTGCCAGTGCACTCTGTGGACTCACCGCACTGCATCCAGAGTGGTGCCAGTGCACTCTCTGGACTCACTGCACTGCATCCCCAGTGGTGCCAGTGCACTCTCTGGACTCACTGCAGTGCATCCCCAGTGGTGCCAGTGCACTCTCTGGTCTAACTGAACTGCATCCCCAACTGATCCAGTGCACTCTCTGGACTCACTGCACTGCATCCCCAGTGGTGCCAGTGCACTCTCTGGAGTCACTGCAGTGCATCCACAGTGGTGCCGGTGCACTCTCTAGAGTCACTGCAGTGCATCCCCAGTGGTGCCAGTGCACTCTCTGGAGTCTCTGCAGTGCATCCGCAGTGGTGCCAGTGCACTCTCTGGACTCACTGCACTGCATCCCCAGTGGTGCCGGTGCACTCTCTAGAGTCACTGCAGTGCATCCCCAGTGGTGCCAGTGCACTCTCTGGAGTCTCTGCAGTGCATCCCCAGTGGTGCCAGTGCACTCTCTGGACTCACTGTACTGCATCCCCAGTGGTGCCAGTGCACTCTCTGGACTCACTACACTGCATCCCCAGTGGTGCCAGTGCACTCTCTGGACTCACTGCACTGCATCCCCAGTGGTGCCAGTGCACTCTCTGGACTCACCGCACTGCATCCCCAGTGGTGCCAGTGCACTCTCTGGAGTCACTGCACTGCATCCCCAGTGGTGCCAGTGCACTCTCTGGACTCACTGCACTGCATCCCCAGTGGTGCCAGTGCACTCTCAGGAATCACTGCACTGTATCCCCACTGGTGCCAGTGCACTCTCTGCACTCACTGCACTGCATCCCCAGTGGTGCCACTGCACTCTCTGGACTCACTTCACTGCATCCCCAGTGGTGCCAGTGCACTCTCTGGACTAACTGAACTGCATCCCCAATTGATCCAGTGCACTCTCTGGACTCACTGCACTGCATCCCCAGTGGTGCCAGTGCACTCTCTGGAATCACTGCAGTGCATGCCCAGTGGTGCCAGTACACTCTGTGGACTCACTGTACTGCATCCACAGTCGCGCCAGTGCACTCTCTGGACTCACCGCACTGCATCCAGAGTGGTGCCAGTGCACTCTCTGGACTCACTGCAGTGCATCCCCAGTGGATCCAGTGCACTCTCTGGACTCACTGCAGTGCATCCCCAGTGGTGCCAGTGCACTCTCTGTAGTCATTGCGGTGCATTCCCAGTGGTACCAGTGCACTCTCTGGACTCACTGCACTGCATCCCCAGTGGGGCCAGTGCACTCTTTGGAGTCATTTCAGTGCATCCCCAGTTGTGCCAGTGCACTCTCTGGACTCACTGCAGTGCATCCCCAGTGGTGCCAGTGCACTCTCTGGACTCACTGCAGTGCATCCCCAGTGGTGCCAATGCACTCTCTGGACTCACTGCACTGCATCCCCAAGGTGCCAGTGCACTCTCTGCACTCACTACACTGCATCCCCAGTGGTGCCAGTGCACTCTCTGGACTCACTGCAGTGCATCCACAGTGGTGCCAGTGCACTCTCTGGAATCACTGCACTGCATCCCCAGTGGTGCCAGTGCACTATCTGGACTCACTGCACTGCATACCCAGTGCTGACAGTGCACTCTCTGGACTCACTGCAGTGCGTCCCCAGTGGTGCCAGTGCACTCTCTAGAGTCACTGCAGAGCATCACCAGTGGTGCCAGTGCACTCTCTGGACTCACTGCAGTACACCCCAATGGTGCCAGTGTACTCTCTGCACTCACTGCAGTGCATCCCCAGTGGTGCCAGTGCACTCTCTGGACTCACTGCACTGCATCCCCAGTGGTGCCAGTTCACTCTCTGGAGTCACTGTACTGCATCCCCAGTGGTGCCAGTGCACTCTGTGGACTCACTGTACTGCATCCCCAGTGGTGCCAGTGCACTCTCTGGAGTCTCTGCAGTGCATCCCCAGTGGTGCCAGTGCACTCTGTGGACTCACTGTACTGAATCCCCAGTGGTGCCAGTGCACTCTCTGGACTCACAGCACTGCATTCCCAGTGGTGCCAGTGCACTCTCTGGACTCACTGCAGTACATCCCCAATGGTGCCAGTGTACTCTCTGCACTCACTGCAGTGCATCCCCAGTGGTGCCAGTGCACTCTCTGGACTCACTGCACTGCATCCCCAGTTGTGCCAGTTCACTCTCTGGAGTCACTGTACTGCATCCCCAGTGGTGCCAGTGCACTCTCTGGACTCACTGCACTGCATCCCCAGTGGAGCCAGTGCACTCTCTGGACTCAATGCACTGCATCCCCAGTGGTGCCAGTGCACTCTCTGGAGTCACTGCAGTGCATCCCCAGTGGTGCCAGTGCACTCTCTGGACTCACTGTACTGCATCCACAGTGGCGCCAGTGCACTCTCTGGACTCACTGCAGTGCATCCCCAGTGGTGCCAGTGCACTCTCTGGACTCACTGCACTGCATCCCCAGTGGTGCCAGTGCACTCTCTGGACTCACAGCACTGCGTCCCCAGTGGTGCCAGTGCACTCTCTGTAGTCATTGCGCTGCATCCCCAGTGGTAACAGTGCACTCTCTGGACTCACTGCACTGCATCCCCAGTGGGGCCAGTGCACTCTCTGGAGTCATTTCAGTGCATCCCCAGTGGTGCCAATGCACTCTCTGGACTCACTGCACTGCATCCCCAGTGGTGCCAGTGCACTCTCTGCACTCACTACACTGCATCCCCAGTGGTGCCAGTGCACTCTCTGGACTCACTGCAGTGCATCCCCAGTGGTGCCAGTGCACTCTCTGGACTCACAGCAGTGCATTCCCAGTGGTGCCAGTGCACTCTCTGGACTCACTGCACTGCATCCCCAGTGGTGCCAGTGCACTATCTGGACTCACTGCACTGCATCCCCAGTGCTGACAGTGCACTCTCTGGACTCACTGCACTGCATCCCCAGTGGTGCCAGTGCACTCTCTGGACTCACTGCACTGCATCCCCAGTGGTGCCAGTGCACTCTCTGGACTCACTGCACTGCATCCCCAGTGGTGCCAGTGCACTCTCTGGAGTCTCTGCAGTGCATCCCCAGTGGTGCCAGTGCACTCTGTGGACTCACTGTACTGCATCCCCAGTGGTGCCAGTGCACTCTCTGGACTCACTGCAGTACATCCCCAATGGTGCCAGTGTACTCTCTGCACTCACTGCAGTGCATCCCCAGTGGTGCCAGTGCACTCTCTGGACTCACTGCAGTGCATCCCCAGTGGTGCCAGTTCACTCTCTGGAATCACTGTACTGCATCCCCAGTGGTGCCAGTGCACTCTCTGGACTCACTGCACTGCATCCCCAGTGGTGCCAGTTCACTCTCTGGAGTCACTGTACTGCATCCCCAGTGGTGCCAGTGCACTCTGTGGACTCACTGTACTGCATCCCCAGTGGTGCCAGTGCACTCTCTGGAGTCTCTGCAGTGCATCCCCAGTGGTGCCAGTGCACTCTGTGGACTCACTGTACTGAATCCCCAGTGGTGCCAGTGCACTCTCTGGACTCACAGCACTGCATTCCCAGTGGTGCCAGTGCACTCTCTGGACTCACTGCAGTACATCCCCAATGGTGCCAGTGTACTCTCTGCACTCACTGCAGTGCATCCCCAGTGGTGCCAGTGCACTCTCTGGACTCACTGCACTGCATCCCCAGTTGTGCCAGTTCACTCTCTGGAGTCACTGTACTGCATCCCCAGTGGTGCCAGTGCACTCTCTGGACTCACTGCACTGCATCCCCAGTGGAGCCAGTGCACTCTCTGGACTCAATGCACTGCATCCCCAGTGGTGCCAGTGCACTCTCTGGAGTCACTGCAGTGCATCCCCAGTGGTGCCAGTGCACTCTCTGGACTCACTGTACTGCATCCATAGTGGCGCCAGTGCACTCTCTGGACTCACTGCAGTGCATCCCCAGTGGTGCCAGTGCACTCTCTGGACTCACTGCACTGCATCCCCAGTGGTGCCAGTGCACTCTCTGGACTCACTGCACTGCATCCCCAGTGGTGCCAGTGCACTCTCTGGACTCACAGCACTGCGTCCCCAGTGGTGCCAGTGCACTCTCTGTAGTCATTGCGCTGCATCCCCAGTGGTAACAGTGCACTCTCTGGACTCACTGCACTGCATCCCCAGTGGGGCCAGTGCACTCTCTGGAGTCATTTCAGTGCATCCCCAGTGGTGCCAATGCACTCTCTGGACTCACTGCACTGCATCCCCAGTGGTGCCAGTGCACTCTCTGCACTCACTACACTGCATCCCCAGTGGTGCCAGTGCACTCTCTGGACTCACTGCAGTGCATCCCCAGTGGTGCCAGTGCACTCTCTGGACTCACAGCAGTGCATTCCCAGTGGTGCCAGTGCACTCTCTGGACTCACTGCACTGCATCCCCAGTGGTGCCAGTGCACTATCTGGACTCACTGCACTGCATCCCCAGTGCTGACAGTGCACTCTCTGGACTCACTGCACTGCATCCCCAGTGGTGCCAGTGCACTCTCTGGACTCACTGCACTGCATCCCCAGTGGTGCCAGTGCACTCTCTGGACTCACTGCACTGCATCCCCAGTGGTGCCAGTGCACTCTCTGGAGTCTCTGCAGTGCATCCCCAGTGGTGCCAGTGCACTCTGTGGACTCACTGTACTGCATCCCCAGTGGTGCCAGTGCACTCTCTGGACTCACTGCAGTACATCCCCAATGGTGCCAGTGTACTCTCTGCACTCACTGCAGTGCATCCCCAGTGGTGCCAGTGCACTCTCTGGACTCACTGCAGTGCATCCCCAGTGGTGCCAGTTCACTCTCTGGAATCACTGTACTGCATCCCCAGTGGTGCCAGTGCACTCTCTGGACTCACTGCAGTGCATCCCCAGTGGGGCCAGTGCAATCTCTGGACTAACTGAACTGCATCCCCAGTTGATCCAGTGCACTCTCTGGACTCACCGCGCTGCATCCAGAGTGGTGCCAGTGCACTCTCTGCACTCACTGCAGTGCATCCCCAGTGGTGCCAGTGCACTCTCTGGAGTCACTGCAGTGCATCCCCAGTGGTGCCAGTGCACTCTGTGGACTCACTGCACTGCATCCCCAGTGGTGCCAGTGCACTCTCTGGACTCACCGCACTGCATCCAGAGTGGTGCCAGTGCACTCTCTGGACTCACTGCACTGCATCCCCAGTGGTGCCAGTGCACTCTCTGGACTCACTGCACTGCATCCCCAGTGGTGCCAGTGCACTCTCTGGACTCACTGCAGTGCATCCACAGTGGTGCCAGTGCACTCTCTAGAGTCACTGCAGTGCATCCCCAGTGGTGCCAGTGCACTCTCTGGACTCACTGCACTGCATCCCCAGTGGTGCCAGTGTACTCTCTGGACTCACTGCAGTGCATCCCCAGTGGTGCCAGTTCACTCTCTGGACTCACTGCACTGCATCCCCAGTGGTGCCAGTGCACTCTCTGGACTCACTGCACTGCATCCCCAGTGGTGCCAGTGCACTCTCTGGACTCACTGCAGTGCATCCCCAGTGGTGCCAGTGCACTCTCTGGACTCACTGCAGTGCATCCCCAGTGGTGCCAGTGCACTCTCTGGACTCACTGCAGTGCATCCCCAGTGGTGCCAGTGCACTCTCTGCACTCACTGCACTGCATCCCCAGTGGTGCCACTGCACTCTCTGGACTCACTGCACTGCATCCCCAGTGGTGCCAGTGCACTCTCTGGACTCACTGCACTGCATCCCCAGTGGTGCCAGTGCACTCTCTGGAGTCACTGCACTGCATTCCCAGTGGTGCCAGTGCACTCTCTGGAGTCTCTGCAGTGCATCCCCAGTGGTGCCAGTGCACTCTGTGGTCTCACTGTACTGCATCCTCAGTGATGCCAGTGCACTCTCTGGACTCACTGCAGTGCATCCCCAGTGGTGCCAGTGCACTCTGTGGACTCACCGCACTGCATCCAGAGTGGTGCCAGTGCACTCTCTGGACTCACTGCACTGCATCCCCAGTGGTGCCAGTGCACTCTCTGGACTCACTGCAGTGCATCCCCAGTGGTGCCAGTGCACTCTCTGGTCTAACTGAACTGCATCCCCAACTGATCCAGTGCACTCTCTGGACTCACTGCACTGCATCCCCAGTGGTGCCAGTGCACTCTCTGGAGTCACTGCAGTGCATCCACAGTGGTGCCGGTGCACTCTCTAGAGTCACTGCAGTGCATCCCCAGTGGTGCCAGTGCACTCTCTGGAGTCTCTGCAGTGCATCCGCAGTGGTGCCAGTGCACTCTCTGGACTCACTGCACTGCATCCCCAGTGGTGCCGGTGCACTCTCTAGAGTCACTGCAGTGCATCCCCAGTGGTGCCAGTGCACTCTCTGGAGTCTCTGCAGTGCATCCCCAGTGGTGCCAGTGCACTCTCTGGACTCACTGTACTGCATCCCCAGTGGTGCCAGTGCACTCTCTGGACTCACTACACTGCATCCCCAGTGGTGCCAGTGCACTCTCTGGACTCACTGCACTGCATCCCCAGTGGTGCCAGTGCACTCTCTGGACTCACCGCACTGCATCCCCAGTGGTGCCAGTGCACTCTCTGGAGTCACTGCACTGCATCCCCAGTGGTGCCAGTGCACTCTCTGGACTCACTGCACTGCATCCCCAGTGGTGCCAGTGCACTCTCAGGAATCACTGCACTGTATCCCCACTGGTGCCAGTGCACTCTCTGCACTCACTGCACTGCATCCCCAGTGGTGCCACTGCACTCTCTGGACTCACTTCACTGCATCCCCAGTGGTGCCAGTGCACTCTCTGGACTCACTGCACTGCATCCCCGGTGGTGCCAGTGCACTCTCTGGACTCACTGCAGTGCATCCCCAGTGGTGCCAGTGCACTCTCTGCACTCACTGTACTGCATCCCCAGTGGTGCCAGTGCACTCTCTGGAGTCACTGCAGTGCATCCCCAGTGGTGCCAGTGCACTCTCTGGACTCACAGCACTGCATCCCCAGTGGTGCCAGTGCACTCTCTGGACTCACTGCACTGCATCCCCAGTGGTGCCAGTGCACTCTCTGGACTCACTGCAGTGCATCCCCAGTGGTGCCAGTTCACTCTCTGGAGTCACTGTACTGCATACCCAGTGGTGCCAGTGCACCCTCTGGACTAACTGAACTGCATCCCCAATTGATCCAGTGCACTCTCTGGACTCACTGCACTGCATCCCCAGTGGTGCCAGTGCACTCTCTGGAGTCACTGCAGTGCATCCCCAGTGGTGCCAGTGCACTCTGTGGACTCACCGCACTGCATCCAGAGTGGTGCCAGTGCACTCTCTGGACTCACTGCACTGCATCCCCAGTGGTGCCAGTGCACTCTCTGGACTCACTGCAGTGCATCCCCAGTGGTGCCAGTGCACTCTCTGGTCTAACTGAACTGCATCCCCAATTGATCCAGTGCACTCTCTGGACTCACTGCACTGCATCCCCAGTGGTGCCAGTGCACTCTCTGGAGTCACTGCAGTGCATCCACAGTGGTGCCGGTGCACTCTCTAGAGTCACTGCAGTGCATCCCCAGTGGTGCCAGTGCACTCTCTGGACTCACCGCACTGCATCCCCAGTGGTGCCAGTGCACTCTCTGGAGTCACTGCACTGCATCCCCAGTGGTGCCAGTGCACTCTCTGGACTCACTGCACTGCATCCGCAGTGGTGCCAGTGCACTCTCAGGAATCACTGCACTGTATCCCCACTGGTGCCAGTGCACTCTCTGCACTCACTGCACTGCATCCCCAGTGGTGCCACTGCACTCTCTGGACTCACTTCTCTGCATCCCCAGTGGTGCCAGTGCACTCTCTGGACTCACTGCACTGCATCCCCGGTGGTGCCAGTGCACTCTCTGGACTCACTGCAGTGCATCCCCAGTGGTGCCAGTGCACTCTCTGCACTCACTGCACTGCATCCCCAGTGGTGCCAGTGCACTCTCTGGACTCACTGCAGTGCATCCCCAGTGGTGCCAGTGCACTCTCTGGACTCACTGCACTGCATCCCCAGTGGTGCCAGTGCACTCTCTGGACTCACTGCAGTGCATCCCCAGTGGTGCCAGTGCACTCTCTGGACTCACTGCAGTGCATCCCCTGTGGTGCCAGTGCACTCTCTGGAGTCTCTGCAGTGCATCCCCAGTGGTGCCAGTGCTCTCTCTGGACTCACTGTACTGCATCACCAGTGGTGCCAGTGCACTCTCTGGACTCACTGCACTGCATCCCCAGTGGTGCCAGTGCACTCTCTGGACTCACTGCAGTACATCCCCAATGGTGCCAGTGTACTCTCTGCACTCACTGCAGTGCATCCCCAGTGGTGCCAGTGCACTCTCTGGACTCACTGCAGTGCATCCCCAGTGGTGCCAGTTCACTCTCTGGAGTCACTGTACTGCATCCCCAGTGGTGCCAGTGCACTCTCTGGACTCACTGCACTGCATACCCAGTGGTGCCAGTGCACCCTCTGGACTAACTGAACTGCATCCCCAATTGATCCAGTGCACTCTCTGGACTCACTGCACTGCATCCCCAGTGGTGCCAGTGCACTCTCTGGAGTCACTGCAGTGCATCCCCAGTGGTGCCAGTGCACTCTGTGGACTCACCGCACTGCATCCAGAGTGGTGCCAGTGCACTCTCTGGACTCACTGCAGTGCATCCCCAGTGGTGCCAGTGCACTCTCTGGACTCACTGCAGTGCATCCCCAGTGGTGCCAGTGCACTCTCTGGTCTAACTGAACTGCATCCCCAATTGATCCAGTGCACTCTCTGGACTCACTGCACTGCACCCCCAGTGGTGCCAGTGCACTCTCTGGAGTCACTGCAGTGCATCCACAGTGGTGCCGGTGCACTCTCTAGAGTCACTGCAGTGCATCCCCAGTGGTGCCAGTGCACTCTCTGGAGTCTCTGCAGTGCATCCCCAGTGGTGCCAGTGCACTCTCTGGACTCACTGCACTGCATCCCCAGTGGTGCCGGTGCACTCTCTAGAGTCACTGCAGTGCATCCCCAGTGGTGCCAGTGCACTCTCTGGAGTCTCTGCAGTGCATCCCCAGTGGTGCCAGTGCACTCTCTGGACTCACTGTACTGCATCCCCGGTGGTGCCAGTGCACTCTCTGGACTCACCGCACTGCATCCCCAGTGGTGCCAGTGCACTCTCTGGACTCACTGCACTGCATCCCCAGTGGTGCCAGTGCACTCTCTGGACTCACCGCACTGCATCCCCAGTGGTGCCAGTGCACTCTCTGGAGTCACTGCACTGCATCCCCACTGGTGCCAGTGTACTCTCTGGACTCACTGCACTGCATCCCCAGTGGTGCCAGTGCACTCTCAGGAATCACTGCACTGTATCCCCACTGGTGCCAGTGCACTCTCTGCACTCACTGCACTGCATCCCCAGTGGTGCCACTGCACTCTCTGGACTCACTTCACTGCATCCCCAGTGGTGCAAGTGCACTCTCTGGAGTCTCTGCAGTGCATCCCCAGTGGTGCCAGTGCACTCTGTGGACTCACTGTACTGCATCCACAGTGGTGCCAGTGCACTCTCTGGACTCACTGCAGTGCATCCCCAGTGGTGCCAGTGCACTCTCTGGACTCACTGCAGTGCATCCCCAGTGGTGCCAGTGCACTCTATGGACTTCTCACTGCACTGCATCCCCAGTGGTGCCAGTGCACTCTCTGGACTCACTGCACTGCATCCCCAGTGGTGCCAGTGCACTCTCTGTAGTCATTGCGCTGCATTCCCAGTGGTGCCAGTGCACTCTCTGGACTCACTGCACTGCATCCCCAGTGGTGCCAGTGCACTCTCTGGAGTCACTGCAGTGCTTCCCCAGTGGTGCCAGTGCACTCTCTGGACTCACTGCACTGCATCCCCAGTGGTGCCAGTGCACTCTCTAGAGTCACTGCAGTGCATCCCCAGTGGTGCCAGTGCACTCTCTGGACTCACTGCAGTGCATCCCCAGTAGTGCCAATGCACTCTGTGGACTCACTGTACTGCATCCGCAGTGGTGCCAGTGCACTCTCTGGACTCACTGCAGTGCATCCCCAGTGGTGCCAGTGCACTCTCTGCACTCACTGCACTGCATCCCCAGTGGTGCCAGTGCACTCTCTGGACTCACTGCAGTGCATCCCCAGTGGTGCCAGTGCACTCTCTGGACTCACAGCACTGCATCCCCAGTGGTGCCAGTGCACTCTCTGGACTCACTGCACTGCATCCCCAGTGGTGCCAGTGCACTCTCTGGACTCACTGCAGTGCATCCCCAGTGGTGCCAGTGCACTCTCTGGACTCACTGCAGTGCATCCCCAGTGGTGCCAGTGCACTCTCTGGAGTCTCTGCACTGCATCCCCAGTGGTGCCAGTGCACTCTGTGGACTCACTGTACTGCATCCACAGTGGTGCCAGTGCACTCTCTGGACTCACTGCAGTGCATCCCCAGTGGTGCCAGTGCACTCTCTGGAGTCTCTGCACTGCATCCCCAGTGGTGCCAGTGCACTCTGTGGACTCACTGTACTGCATCCACAGTGGTGCCAGTGCACTCTCTGGACTCACTGCACTGCATCCCCAGTGGTGCCGGTGCACTCTCTAGAGTCACTGCAGTGCATCCCCAGTGGTGCCAGTGCACTCTCTGGAGTCTCTGCAGTGCATCCCCAGTGGTGCCAGTGCACTCTCTGGACTCACTGTACTGCATCCCCGGTGGTGCCAGTGCACTCTCTGGACTCACCGCACTGCATCCCCAGTGGTGCCAGTGCACTCTCTGGACTCACTGCACTGCATCCCCAGTGGTGCCAGTGCACTCTCTGGACTCACCGCACTGCATCCCCAGTGGTGCCAGTGCACTCTCTGGAGTCACTGCACTGCATCCCCACTGGTGCCAGTGTACTCTCTGGACTCACTGCACTGCATCCCCAGTGGTGCCAGTGCACTCTCAGGAATCACTGCACTGTATCCCCACTGGTGCCAGTGCACTCTCTGCACTCACTGCACTGCATCCCCAGTGGTGCCACTGCACTCTCTGGACTCACTTCACTGCATCCCCAGTGGTGCAAGTGCACTCTCTGGAGTCTCTGCAGTGCATCCCCAGTGGTGCCAGTGCACTCTGTGGACTCACTGTACTGCATCCACAGTGGTGCCAGTGCACTCTCTGGACTCACTGCAGTGCATCCCCAGTGGTGCCAGTGCACTCTCTGGACTCACTGCAGTGCATCCCCAGTGGTGCCAGTGCACTCTATGGACTTCTCACTGCACTGCATCCCCAGTGGTGCCAGTGCACTCTCTGGACTCACTGCACTGCATCCCCAGTGGTGCCAGTGCACTCTCTGTAGTCATTGCGCTGCATTCCCAGTGGTGCCAGTGCACTCTCTGGACTCACTGCACTGCATCCCCAGTGGTGCCAGTGCACTCTCTGGAGTCACTGCAGTGCTTCCCCAGTGGTGCCAGTGCACTCTCTGGACTCACTGCACTGCATCCCCAGTGGTGCCAGTGCACTCTCTAGAGTCACTGCAGTGCATCCCCAGTGGTGCCAGTGCACTCTCTGGACTCACTGCAGTGCATCCCCAGTAGTGCCAATGCACTCTGTGGACTCACTGTACTGCATCCGCAGTGGTGCCAGTGCACTCTCTGGACTCACTGCAGTGCATCCCCAGTGGTGCCAGTGCACTCTCTGCACTCACTGCACTGCATCCCCAGTGGTGCCAGTGCACTCTCTGGACTCACTGCAGTGCATCCCCAGTGGTGCCAGTGCACTCTCTGGACTCACAGCACTGCATCCCCAGTGGTGCCAGTGCACTCTCTGGACTCACTGCACTGCATCCCCAGTGGTGCCAGTGCACTCTCTGGACTCACTGCAGTGCATCCCCAGTGGTGCCAGTGCACTCTCTGGACTCACTGCAGTGCATCCCCAGTGGTGCCAGTGCACTCTCTGGAGTCTCTGCACTGCATCCCCAGTGGTGCCAGTGCACTCTGTGGACTCACTGTACTGCATCCACAGTGGTGCCAGTGCACTCTCTGGACTCACTGCAGTGCATCCCCAGTGGTGCCAGTGCACTATCTGGACTCACTGCAGTGCATCCCCAGTGGTGCCAGTGCACTCTATGGACTTCTCACTGCACTGCATCCCCAGTGGTGCCAGTGCACTCTCTGGACTCACTGCACTGCATCCCCAGTGGTGCCAGTGCACTCTCTGGAGTCATTGCGCTGCATTCCCAGTGGTGCCAGTGCACTCTCTGGACTCACTGCACTGCATCCCCAGTGGTGCCAGTGCACTCTCTGGACTCACTGCACTGCATCCCGAGTGGTGCCAGTGCACTCTCTGGACTCACTGCACTGCATCCCCAGTGGTGCCGGTGCACTCTCTAGAGTCACTGCAGTGCATCCCCAGTGGTGCCAGTGCACTCTCTGGACTCACTGCAGTGCATCCCCAGTGGTGCCAGTGCACTCTGTGGACTCACTGTACTGCATCCGCAGTGGTGCCAGTGCACTCTCTGGACTCACCGCACTGCATCCCCAGTGGTGCCAGTGCACTCTCTGGACTCACTGCACTGCATCCCCAGTGGTGCCAGTGCACTCTCTGGACTTACAGCACTGCATCCCCAGTGGTGCCAGTGCACTCTGTGGACTCACTGCACTGCATACCCTATGGTGCCAGTGCACTCTCTGGACTCACTGCACTGCATCCCCAGTGGTGCCAGTGCACTCTCTGGACTCACTGCACTGCATCCCCAGTGGTGCCAGTGCTCTCTCTGGACTCACTGCACTGCATCCCCAGTGGTGCCAGTGCACTCTCTGGACTCACTGCACTGCATCACCAGTGGTGCCAGTGCACTCTCTGGACTCACTGCTCTGCATCCCCAGTGGTGCCAGTGCACTCTCTGGAGTCACTGCAGTGCTTCCCCAGTGGTGCCAGTGCACTCTCTGGACTCACTGCACTGCATCCCCAGTGGTGCCGGTGCACTCTCTAGAGTCACTGCAGTGCATCCCCAGTGGTGCCAGTGCACTCTCTGGAGTCTCTGCAGTGCATCCCCAGTGGTGCCAGTGCACTCTGTGGACTCACTGTACTGCATCCCCAGTGGTGCCAGTGCACTCTGTGGGCTCACTGCACTGCATCCCCAGTGGTGCCAGTGCACTCTCTGGACTCACTACAGTACATCCCCAATGGTGCCAGTGTACTCTCTGCACTCACTGCAGTGCATCCCCAGTGGTGCCGGTGCACTCTCTGGACTCACTGCAGTGCATCCCCAGTGGTGCCAGTTCACTCTCTGGAGTCACTGTACTGCATCCCCAGTGGTGCCAGTGCACTCTCTGGACTCACTGCACTGCATCCCCAGTGGTGCCAGTGCACCCTCTGGACTAACTGAACTGCATCCCCAATTGATCCAGTGCACTCTCTGGACTCACTGCACTGCATCCCCAGTGGTGCCAGTGCACTCTCTGGACTCACTACAGTGCATCCCCAGTGGTGCCAGTGCACTCTCTGGACTCACCGCACTGCATCCAGAGTGGTGCCAGTGCACTCTCTGGACTCACTGCACTGCATCCCCAGTGGTGCCAGTGCACTCTCTGGACTCACTGCAGTGCATCCCCAGTGGTGCCAGTGCACTCTCTGGTCTAACTGAACTGCATCCCCAATTGATCCAGTGCACTCTCTGGACTCACCGCACTGCATCCAGAGTGGTGCCAGTGCACTCTCTGGACTCACTGCACTGCATCCCCAGTGGTGCCAGTGCACTCTCTGGACTCACTGCAGTGCATCCCCAGTGGTGCCAGTGCACTCTCTGGACTCACTGCACTGCATCCCCAGTGGTGCCAGTTCACTCTCTGGACTCACTGTACTGCATCCCCAGTGGTGCCAGTGCACTCTCTGGACTCACTGCAGTGCATCCCCAGTGGTGCCAGTGCACTCTCTGGACTAACTGAACTGCATCCCCAATTGATCCAGTGCACTCTCTGGACTCACTGCACTGCATCCCCAGTGGTGCCAGTGCACTCTCTGGAGTCACTGCAGTGCATGCCCAGTGGTGCCAGTGCACTCTGTGGACTCACTGTACTGCATCCACAGTGGCGCCAGTGCACTCTCTGGACTCACCGCACTGCATCCAGAGTGGTGCCAGTGCACTCTCTGGACTCACTGCAGTGCATCCCCAGTGGTGCCAGTGCACTCTCTGGACTCACTGCACTGCATCCCCAGTGGTGCCAGTGCACTCTCTGTAGTCATTGCGGTGCATTCCCAGTGGTACCAATGCACTCTCTGGACTCACTGTACTGCATCCCCAGTGGTGCCAGTGCACTCTTTGGAGTCATTTCAGTGCATCCCCAGTTGTGCCAGTGCACTCTATGGACTCACTGCAGTGCATCCCCAGTGGTGCCAGTGCACTCTCTGGACTCACTGCAGTGCATCCCCAGTGGTGCCAATGCACTCTCTGGACTCACTGCACTGCATCCCCAAGGTGCCAGTGCACTCTCTGCACTCACTACACTGCATCCCCAGTGGTGCCAGTGCACTCTCTGGACTCACTGCAGTGCATCCCCAGTGGTTCCAGTACACTCTCTGGAATCACTGCACTGCATCCCCAGTGGTGCCAGTGCACTATCTGGACTCACTGTACTGCATACCCAGTGCTGACAGTGCACTCTCTGGACTCACTGCAGTGCATCCCCAGTGGTGCCAGTGCACTCTCTAGAGTCACTGCAGAGCATCCCCAGTGGTGCCAGTGCACTCTCTGGAATCACTGCACTGCATCCCCAGTGGTGCCAGTGCACTCTCTGGACTCACTGTACTGCATCCCCAGTGGTGCCAGTGCACTCTCTGGAGTCTCTGCAGTGCATCCCCAGTGGTGCCAGTGCACTCTGTGGACTCACTGTACTGCATCCCCAGTGGTGCCAGTGCACTCTCTGGACTCACAGCACTGCATTCCCAGTGGTGCCAGTGCACTCTCTGGACTCACTGCAGTACATCCCCAATGGTGCCAGTGTACTATCTGCACTCACTGCAGTGCATCCCCAGTGGTGCCAGTGCACTCTCTGGACTCACTGCACTGCATCCCCAGTTGTGCCAGTTCACTCTCTGGAGTCACTGTACTGCATCCCCAGTGGTGCCAGTGCACTCTCTGGACTCACTGCACTGCATCCCCAGTGGAGCCAGTGCACTCTCTGGACTCACTGTAGTGCATCCCCAGTGGTGCCAGTGCACTCTCTGGACTCACTGCAGTGCATCCCCAGTGGTGCCAGTGCACTCTCTACTCACTGTACTGCATCCACAGTGGCGCCAGTGCACTCTCTGTAGTCATTGCGCTGCATCCCCAGTGGTGCCAGTGCACTCTCTGGAGTCACTGCAGTGCATCCCCAGTGGAGCCAGTGCACTCTCTGGACTCACTGCACTGCATCCCCAGTGGTGCCAGTGCACTCTCTGCACTCACTGCAGTGCATCCCCAGTGGTGCCAGTGCACTCTCTGTAGTCATTGCGCTGCATCCCCAGTGGTACCAGTGCACTCTCTGGACTCACTGCACAACATCCCCAATTGATCCAGTGCACTCTCTGGAGTCATTTCAGTGCATCCCCAGTGGTGCCAATGCACTCTCTGGACTCACTGCACTGCATCCCCAAGGTGCCAGTGCACTCTCTGCACTCACTACACTGCATCCCCAGTGGTGCCAGTGCACTCTCTGGACTCACTGCAGTGCATCCCCAGTGGTGCCAGTGCACTCTCTGGACTCACAGCAGTGCATTCCCAGTGGTGCCAGTGCACTCTCTGGACTCACTGCAGTGCATCCCCAGTGGTGCCAGTGCACTCTCTGGACTCACTGCACTGCATCCCCAGTGGTGCCAGTGCACTCTCTGGACTCACTGCACTGCATCCCCAGTGGTGCCAGTGCTCTCTCTGGACTCACTGCACTGCATCCCCCGTGGTGCCAGTGCACTCTCTGGACTCACTGCACTGCATCCCCAGTGCTGACAGTGCACTCTCTGGACTCACTGCACTGCATCCCCAGTGGTGCCAGTGCACTCTCTGGAGTCACTGCAGTGCATCCCCAGTGGTGCCAGTGCACTCTCTGGACTCACTGCACTGCATTCCCAGTGGTGCCAGTGCACTCTCTGGACTCACTGCAGTGCATCCCCAGTGGTGCCAGTGCACTCTCTGGACTCACTGCACTGCATCTCCAGTGGTGCCAGTGCTCTCTCTGGACTCACTGCACTGCATCCCCAAGTGGTGCCAGTGCACTCTCTGGACTCACTGCACTGCATCACCAGTGGTGCCAGTGCACTCTCTGGACTCACTGCTCTGCATCCCCAGTGGTGCCAGTGCACTCTCTGGACTCACTGCACTGCATCACCAGTGGTGCCAGTGCACTCTCTGGACTCACTGCTCTGCATCCCCAGTGGTGCCAGTGCACTCTCTGGAGTCACTGCAGTGCTTCTCCAGTGGTGCCAGTGCACTCTCTGGACTCACTGCTCTGCATCCCCAGTGGTGCCAGTGCATTCTCTGGAGTCACTGCAGTGCTTCTCCAGTGGTGCCAGTGCACTCTGTGGACTCACTGCACTGCATCCCCAGTGGTGCCAGTGCACTCTCTGGAGTCTCTGCAGTGCATCCCCAGTGGTGCCAGTGCTCTCTCTGGACTCACTGTACTGCATCACCAGTGGTGCCAGTGCACTCTCTGGACTCACTGCACTGCATCCCCAGTGGTGCCAGTGCACTCTCTGGACTCACTGCAGTACATCCCCAATGGTGCCAGTGTACTCTCTGCACTCACTGCAGTGCATCCCCAGTGGTGCCAGTGCACTCTCTGGACTCACTGCAGTGCATCCCCAGTGGTGCCAGTGCACTCTCTGGACTCACTGCACTGCATCCCCAGTGGTGCCAGTGCACCCTCTGGACTAACTGAACTGCATCCCCAATTGATCCAGTGCACTCTCTGGACTCACTGCACTGCATCCCCAGTGGTGCCAGTGCACTCTCTGGAGTCACTGCAGTGCATCCCCAGTGGTGCCAGTGCACTCTGTGGACTCACCGCACTGCATCCAGAGTGGTGCCAGTGCACTCTCTGGACTCACTGCACTGCATCCCCAGTGGTGCCAGTGCACTCTCTGGAGTCACTGTACTGCATCCCCAGTGGTGCCAGTGCACTCTCTGGACTCACTGCACTGCATCCCCAGTGGTGCCAGTGCACCCTCTGGACTAACTGAACTGCATCCCCAATTGATCCAGTGCACTCTCTGGACTCACTGCACCGCATCCCCAGTTGTGCCTGTGCACTCTCTGTAGTCACTGCAGTGCATCCCCAGTGGTGCCAGTGCACTCTGTAGACTCACCGCACTGCATCCAGAGTGGTGCCAGTGCACTCTCTGGACTCACTGCACTGCATCCCCAGTGGTGCCAGTGCACTCTCTGGACTCACTGCACTGCATCCCCAGTGGTGCCAGTGCACTCTCTTGTCTAACTGAACTGCATCCCCAATTGATCCAGTGCACTCTCTGGACTCACTGCACTGCATCCCCAGTGGTGCCAGTGCACTCTCTGGAGTCACTGCAGTGCATCCACAGTGGCGCCAGTGCACTCTCTGGACTCACCGCACTGCATCCAGAACGGTGCCAGTGCACTCTCTGGACTCACTGCACTGCATCCCCAGTGGTGCCAGTGCACTCTCTGGACTCACTGCAGTGCATCCCCAGTGGTGTCAGTGCACTCTCTGGGCTCACTGCACTGCATCCCCAGTGGTGCCAGTTCACTCTCTGGACTCACTGTACTGCATCCCCAGTGGTGCCAGTGCACTCTCTGGACTCACTGCACTGCATCCCCAGTGGTGCCAGTGCACTCTCTGTAGTCATTGCGGTGCATTACCAGTGGTACCAGTGCACTCTCTGGACTCACTGCACTGCATCCCCAGTGGGGCCAGTGCACTCTTTGGAGTCATTTCAGTGCATCCCCAGTTGTGCCAGTGCACTCTCTGGACTCACTGCAGTGCATCCCCAGTGGTGCCAGTGCACTCTCTGGACTCACTGCAGTGCATCCCCAGTGGTGCCAATGCACTCTCTGGGCTCACTGCACTGCATCCCCAAGGTGCCAGTGCACTCTCTGCACTCACTACACTGCATCCCCAGTGGTGCCAGTGCACTCTCTGCACTCACTGCACTGCATCCCCAGTGGTGCCAGTGCACTCTCTGGAGTCATTGCGCTGCATCCCCAGTGGTACCAGTGCACTCTCTGGACTCACTGCACTGAATCCCCAATTGATCCAGTGCACTCTCTGGAGTCATTTCAGTGCATCCCCAGTGGTGCCAATGCACTGTCTGGACTCACTGCACTGCATCCCCAAGGTGCCAGTGCACTCTCTGCACTCACTACACTGCATCCCCAATGGTGCCAGTGCACTCTCTGGACTCACTGCAGTGCATCCCCAGTGGTGCCAGTGCACTCTCTGGACTCACTGCACTGCATCCCCAGTGGTGCCAGTGCACTCTCTGGACTCACTGCACTACATCCCAAGTGGTGCCAGTGCACTCTCTGGACTCACTGCACTGCATCCCCAGTGGTGCCAGTGCTCTCTCTGGACTCACTGCACTGCATCCCCAGTGGTGCCAGTGCACTCTCTGGACTCACTGCACTGCATCCCCAGTGCTGACAGTGCACTCTCTGGACTCACTGCAGTGCATCCCCAGTGGTGCCAGTGCACTCTCTGGACTCACTGCACTGCATTCCCAGTGGTGCCAGTGCACTCTCTGGACTCACTGCACTGCATCCCCAGTGGTGCCAGTGCACTCTCTGGACTCACTGCACTGCATCCCCAGTGGTGCCAGTGCTCTCTCTGGACTCACTGCACTGCATCCCCAGTGGTGCCAGTGCACTCTCTGGACTCACTGCACTGCATCACCAGTGGTGCCAGTGCACTCTCTGGACTCACTGCTCTGCATCCCCAGTGGTGCCAGTGCACTCTCTGGAGTCACTGCAGTGCTTCTCCAGTGGTGCCAGTGCACTCTCTGGACTCACTGCACTGCATCCCCAGTGGTGCCGGTGCACTCTCTAGAGTCACTGCAGTGCATCCCCAGTGGTGCCAGTGCACTCTCTGGAGTCTCTGCAGTGCATCCCCAGTGGTGCCAGTGCTCTCTCTGGACTCACTGTACTGCATCACCAGTGGTGCCAGTGCACTCTCTGGACTCACTGCAGTACATCCCCAATGGTGCCAGTGTACTCTCTGCACTCACTGCAGTGCATCCCCAGTGGTGCCAGTGCACTCTCTGGACTCACTGCACTGCATCCCCAGTGGTGCCAGTTCACTCTCTGGAGTCACTGTACTGCAACCCCAGTGGTGCCAGTGCACTCTCTGGACTCACTGCAGTGCATCCCCAGTGGTGCCAGTGCACTCTCTGGACTCACTGCACTGCATCCCCAGTGGTGCCAGTGCACTCTCTGGACTCACTGCTCTGCATCCCCAGTGGTGCCAGTGCTCTCTCTGGACTCACTGCACTGCATCCCCCGTGGTGCCAGTGCACTCTCTGGACTCACTGCACTGCATCCCCAGTGCTGACAGTGCACTCTCTGGACTCACTGCACTGCATCCCCAGTGGTGCCAGTGCACTCTCTGGACTCACTGCAGTGCATCCCCAGTGGTGCCAGTGCACTCTCTGGACTCACTGCACTGCATTCCCAGTGGTGCCAGTGCACTCTCTGGACTCACTGCAGTGCATCCCCAGTGGTGCCAGTGCACTCTCTGGACTCACTGCACTGCATCTCCAGTGGTGCCAGTGCTCTCTCTGGACTCACTGCACTGCATCCCCAAGTGGTGCCAGTGCACTCTCTGGACTCACTGTACTGCATCACCAGTGGTGCCAGTGCACTCTCTGGACTCACTGCTCTGCATCCCCAGTGGTGCCAGTGCACTCTCTGGACTCACTGCACTGCATCACCAGTGGTGCCAGTGCACTCTCTGGACTCACTGCTCTGCATCCCCAGTGGTGCCAGTGCACTCTCTGGAGTCACTGCAGTGCTTCTCCAGTGGTGCCAGTGCACTCTCTGGACTCACTGCACTGCATCCCCAGTGGTGCCGGTGCACTCTCTAGAGTCACTGCAGTGCATCCCCAGTGGTGCCAGTGCACTCTCTGGAGTCTCTGCAGTGCATCCCCAGTGGTGCCAGTGCTCTCTCTGGACTCACTGTACTGCATCACCAGTGGTGCCAATGCACTCTCTGGACTCACTGCACTGCATCCCCAGTGGTGCCAGTGCACTCTCTGGACTCACTGCAGTACATCCCCAATGGTGCCAGTGTACTCTCTGCACTCACTGCAGTGCATCCCCAGTGGTGCCAGTGCACTCTCTGGACTCACTGCAGTGCATCCCCAGTGGTGCCAGTGCACTCTCTGGACTCACTGCACTGCATCCCCAGTGGTGCCAGTGCACCCTCTGGACTAACTGAACTGCATCCCCAATTGATCCAGTGCACTCTCTGGACTCACTGCACTGCATCCCCAGTGGTGCCAGTGCACTCTCTGGAGTCACTGCAGTGCATCCACAGTGGTGCCAGTGCACTCTGTGGACTCACCGCACTGCATCCAGAGTGGTGCCAGTGCACTCTCTGGACTCACTGCACTGCATCCCCAGTGGTGCCAGTGCACTCTCTGGAGTCACTGTACTGCATCCCCAGTGGTGCCAGTGCACTCTCTGGACTCACTGCACTGCATCCCCAGTGGTGCCAGTGCACCCTCTGGACTAACTGAACTGCATCCCCAATTGATCCAGTGCACTCTCTGGACTCACTGCACTGCATCCCCAGTGGTGCCAGTGCACTCTCTGGAGTCACTGCAGTGCATCCCCAGTGGTGCCAGTGCACTCTGTGGACTCACCGCACTGCATCCAGAGTGGTGCCAGTGCACTCTCTGGACTCACTGCACTGCATCCCCAGTGGTGCCAGTGCACTCTCTGGACTCACTGCACTGCATCCCCAGTGGTGCCAGTGCACTCTCTGGTCTAACTGAACTGCATCCCCAATTGATCCAGTGCACTCTCTGGACTCACTGCACTGCATCCCCAGTGGTGCCAGTGCACTCTCTGGAGTCACTGCAGTGCATCCACAGTGGCGCCAGTGCACTCTCTGGACTCACCGCACTGCATCCAGAACGGTGCCAGTGCACTCTCTGGACTCACTGCAGTGCATCCCCAGTGGTGCCAGTGCACTCTCTGGACTCACTGCAGTGCATCCCCAGTGGTGCCAGTGCACTCTCTGGGCTCACTGCACTGCATCCCCAGTGGTGCCAGTTCACTCTCTGGACTCACTGTACTGCATCCCCAGTGGTGCCAGTGCACTCTCTGGACTCACTGCACTGCATCCCCAGTGGTGCCAGTGCACTCTCTGGACTAACTGAACTGCATCCCCAATTGATCCAGTGCACTCTCTGGACTCACTGCACTGCATCCCCAGTGGTGCCAGTGCACTCTCTGGAGTCACTGCAGTGCATGCCCAGTGGTGCCAGTACACTCTGTGGACTCACTGTACTGCATCCACAGTGACGCCAGTGCACTCTCTGGACTCACCGCACTGCATCCAGAGTCGTGCTTGTGCACTCTCTGGACTCACTGCAGTGCATCCCCGGTGGTGCCAGTGCACTCTCTGGACTCACTGCACTGCATCCCCAGTGGTGCCAGTGCACTCTCTGTAGTCATTGCGGTGCATTACCAGTGGTACCAGTGCACTCTCTGGACTCACTGCACTGCATCCCCAGTGGGGCCAGTGCACTCTTTGGAGTCATTTCAGTGCATCCCCAGTTGTGCCAGTGCACTCTCTGGACTCACTGCAGTGCATCCCCAGTGGTGCCAGTGCACTCTCTGGACTCACTGCAGTGCATCCCCAGTGGTGCCAATGCACTCTCTGGGCTCACTGCACTGCATCCCCAAGGTGCCAGTGCACTCTCTGCACTCACTACACTGCATCCCCAGTGGTGCCAGTGCACTCTCTGCACTCACTGCACTGCATCCCCAGTGGTGCCAGTGCACTCTCTGGAGTCATTGCGCTGCATCCCCAGTGGTACCAGTGCACTCTCTGGACTCACTGCACTGAATCCCCAATTGATCCAGTGCACTCTCTGGAGTCATTTCAGTGCATCCCCAGTGGTGCCAATGCACTGTCTGGACTCACTGCACTGCATCCCCAAGGTGCCAGTGCACTCTCTGCACTCACTACACTGCATCCCCAATGGTGCCAGTGCACTCTCTGGACTCACTGCAGTGCATCCCCAGTGGTGCCAGTGCACTCTCTGGACTCACTGCACTGCATCCCCAGTGGTGCCAGTGCACTCTCTGGACTCACTGCACTGCATCCCCAGTGGTGCCAGTGCACTCTCTGGACTCACTGCACTGCATCCCCAGTGGTGCCAGTGCTCTCTCTGGATTCACTGCACTGCATCCCCAGTGGTGCCAGTGCACTCTCTGGACTCACTGCACTGCATCCCCAGTGCTGACAGTGCACTCTCTGGACTCACTGCAGTGCATCCCCAGTGGTGCCAGTGCACTCTCTGGACTCACTGCACTGCATTCCCAGTGGTGCCAGTGCACTCTCTGTAGTCTCTGCACTGCATCCCCAGTGGTGCCAGTGCACTCTCTGGACTCACTGCACTGCATCCCCAGTGGTGCCAGTGCTCTCTCTGGACTCACTGCACTGCATCCCCAGTGGTGCCAGTGCACTCTCTGGACTCACTGCACTGCATCACCAGTGGTGCCAGTGCACTCTCTGGACTCACTGCTCTGCATCCCCAGTGGTGCCAGTGCACTCTCTGGAGTCACTGCAGTGCTTCTCCAGTGGTGCCAGTGCACTCTCTGGACTCACTGCACTGCATCCCCAGTGGTGCCGGTGCACTCTCTAGAGTCACTGCAGTGCATCCCCAGTGGTGCCAGTGCACTCTCTGGAGTCTCTGCAGCGCATCCCCAGTGGTGCCAGTGCTCTCTCTGGACTCACTGTACTGCATCACCAGTGGTGCCAGTGCACTCTCTGGACTCACTGCAGTGCATCCCCAGTGGTGCCAGTGCACTCTCTGGACTCACTGCAGTACATCCCCAATGGTGCCAGTGTACTATCTGCACTCACTGCAGTGCATCCCCAGTGGTGCCAGTGCACTCTCTGGACTCACTGCACTGCATCCCCAGTGGTGCCAGTTCACTCTCTGGAGTCACTGTACTGCAACCCCAGTGGTGCCAGTGCACTCTCTGGACTCACTGCACTGCATCCCCAGTGGTGCCAGTGCACCCTCTGGACTAACTGAACTGCATCCCCAATTGATCCAGTGCACTCTCTGGACTCACTGCACTGCATCCCCAGTGGTGCCAGTGCACTCTCTGGAGTCACTGCAGTGCATCCCCAGTGGTGCCAGTGCACTCTGTGGACTCACCGCACTGCATCCAGAGTGGTGCCAGTGCACTCTCTGGAGTCACTGCACTGCATCCCCAGTGGTGCCAGTGCACTCTCTGGACTCACTGCAGTGCATCCCCAGTGGTGCCAGTGCACTCTCTGGTCTAACTGAACTGCATCCCCAATTGATCCAGTGCACTCTCTGGAATCACTGCAGTGCATGCCCAGTGGTGCCAGTACACTCTGTGGACTCACTGTACTGCATCCACAGTGGCGCCAGTGCACTCTCTGGACTCACCGCACTGCATCCAGAGTGGTGCCAGTGCACTCTCTGGACTCACTGCAGTGCATCCCCAGTGGATCCAGTGCACTCTCTGGACTCACTGCAGTGCATCCCCAGTGGTGCCAGTGCACTCTCTGTAGTCATTGCGGTGCATTCCCAGTGGTACCAGTGCACTCTCTGGACTCACTGCACTGCATCCCCAGTGGGGCCAGTGCACTCTTTGGAGTCATTTCAGTGCATCCCCAGTTGTGCCAGTGCACTCTCTGGACTCACTGCAGTGCATCCCCAGTGGTGCCAGTGCACTCTCTGGACTCACTGCAGTGCATCCCCAGTGGTGCCAATGCACTCTCTGGACTCACTGCACTGCATCCCCAAGGTGCCAGTGCACTCTCTGCACTCACTACACTGCATCCCCAGTGGTGCCAGTGCACTCTCTGGACTCACTGCAGTGCATCCACAGTGGTGCCAGTGCACTCTCTGGAATCACTGCACTGCATCCCCAGTGGTGCCAGTGCACTATCTGGACTCACTGCACTGCATACCCAGTGCTGACAGTGCACTCTCTGGACTCACTGCAGTGCGTCCCCAGTGGTGCCAGTGCACTCTCTGGAGTCACTGCAGTGCATCCCCAGTGGTGCCAGTGCACTCTCTGGACTCACTGTACTGCATCCACAGTGGCGCCAGTGCACTCTCTGGACTCACTGCAGTGCATCCCCAGTGGTGCCAGTGCACTCTCTGGACTCACTGCACTGCATCCCCAGTGGTGCCAGTGCACTCTCTGGACTCACTGCACTGCATCCCCAGTGGTGCCAGTGCACTCTCTGGACTCACAGCACTGCATCCCCAGTGGTGCCAGTGCACTCTCTGTAGTCATTGCGCTGCATCCCCAGTGGTACCAGTGCACTCTCTGGACTCACTGCACTGCATCCCCAGTGGTGCCAGTGCACTCTCTGGAGTCATTTCAGTGCATCCCCAGTGGTGCCAATGCACTCTCTGGACTCACTGTACTGCATCCCCAGTGGTGCCAGTGCACTCTCTGCACTCACTACACTGCATCCCCAGTGGTGCCAGTGCACTCTCTGGACTCACTGCAGTGCATCCCCAGTGGTGCCAGTGCACTCTCTGGACTCACAGCAGTGCATTCCCAGTGGTGCCAGTGCACTCTCTGGACTCACTGCACTGCATCCCCAGTGGTGCCAGTGCACTCTCTGGACTCACTGCAGTGCATCCCCAGTGGTGCCAGTGCACTCTCTGGACTCACTGCACTGCATCCCCAGTGGTGCCAGTGCACTCTCTGGACTCACTGCACTGCATCCCCAGTGGTGCCAGTGCACTCTCTGGAGTCTCTGCAGTGCATCCCCAGTGGTGCCAGTGCACTCTGTGGACTCACTGTACTGCATCCCCAGTGGTGCCAGTGCACTCTCTGGACTCACTGCAGTACATCCCCAATGGTGCCAGTGTACTCTCTGCACTCACTGCAGTGCATCCCCAGTGGTGCCAGTGCACTCTCTGGACTCACTGCAGTGCATCCCCAGTGGTGCCAGTTCACTCTCTGGAATCACTGTACAGCATCCCCAGTGGTGCCAGTGCACTCTCTGGACTCACTGCACTGCATCCCCAGTGGTGCCAGTGCAATCTCTGGACTAACTGAACTGCATCCCCAGTTGATCCAGTGCACTCTCTGGACTCACCGCGCTGCATCCAGAGTGGTGCCAGTGCACTCTCTGCACTCACTGCAGTGCATCCCCAGTGGTGCCAGTGCACTCTCTGGACTCACTGCAGTGCATCCCCAGTGGTGCCAGTGCACTCTCTGGACTCACCGCACTGCATCCAGAGTGGTGCCAGTGCACTCTCTGGACTCACTGCACTGCATCCCCAGTGGTGCCAGTGCACTCACTGGACTCACTGCACTGCATCCCCAATGGTGCCAGTGCACTCTCTGGACTCACTGCAGTGCATCCACAGTGGTGCCAGTGCACTCTCTAGAGTCACTGCAGTGCATCCCCAGTGGTGCCAGTGCACTCTCTGGACTCACTGCACTCCATCCCCAGTGGTGCCAGTGTACTCTCTGGACTCACTGCAGTGCATCCCCAGTGGTGCCAGTTCACTCTCTGGACTCACTGCACTGCATCCCCAGTGGTGCCAGTGCACTCTCTGGACTCACTGCACTGCATCCCCAGTGGTGCCAGTGCACTCTCTGGACTCACTGCAGTGCATCCCCAGTGGTGCCAGTGCACTCTCTGGACTCACTGCACTGCATCCCCAGTGGTGCCAGTGCACTCTCTGGACTCACTGCAGTGCATCCCCAGTGGTGCCAGTGCACTCTCTGCACTCACTGCACTGCATCCCCAGTGGTGCCACTGCACTCTCTGGACTCACTGCACTGCATCCCCAGTGGTGCCAGTGCACTCTCTGGACTCACTGCACTGCATCCCCAGTGGTGCCAGTGCACTCTCTGGAGTCACTGCACTGCATTCCCAGTGGTGCCAGTGCACTCTCTGGAGTCTCTGCAGTGCATCCCCAGTGGTGCCAGTGCACTCTCAGGACTCACAGCACTGCATTCCCAGTGGTGCCATTGCACTCTCTGGACTCACTGCAGTACATCCCCAATGGTGCCAGTGTACTCTCTGCACTCACTGCAGTGCATCCCCAGTTGTGCCAGTGCACTCTCTGGACTCACTGCAGTGCATCCCCAGTGGTGCCAGTGCACTCTCTGGAGTCACTGTACTGCATCCCCAGTGGTGCCAGTGCACTCTCTGGACTCACTGCACTTCATCCCCAGTGGTGCCAGTGCACTCTCTGGACTAACTGAACTGCATCCCCAATTGATCCAGTGCACTCTCTGGACTCACTGCACTGCATCCCCAGTGGTGCCAGTGCACTCTCTGGACTCACTGCACTGCATCCCCAGTGGTGCCAGTGCACTCTCTGGACTCACTGTACTGCATCCCCAGTGGTGCCAGTGCACTCTCTGGACTCACCGCACTGCATCCAGAGTGGTGCCAGTGCACTCTCTGGACTCACTGCAGTGCATCCCCAGTGGTGCCAGTGCACTCTCTGGACTCACTGCAGTGCATCACCAGTGGTGCCAGTGCACTCTCTGGACTCACTGCAGTGCATCCCCAGTGGTGCCAGTGCACTCTATGTAGTCATTGCGCTGCATCCCCAGTGGTGCCAGTGCACTCTCTGGACTCACTGCAGTGCATCCCCAGTGGTGCCAGTGCACTCTCTGGAGTCACTGCAGTGCATCCCCAGTGGTGCCAGTGCACTCTCTGGACTCACTGCACTGCATCCCCAGTGGTGCCAGTGCACTCTCTAGACTCACTGCAGTGCATCCCCAGTGGTGCCAGTGCACTCTCTGGACTCACTGCACTGCATCCCCAGTGGTGCCAGTGCACTCTGTGGACGCACTGTAGTGCATCCCCAGTGGTGCCAGTGCACTCTGTGGACTCACTGCACTGCATCCCCAGTGGTGCCAGTGCACTCTCTGCACTCACTGCACTGCATCCCCAGTGGTGCCAGTGTACTCTCTGGACTCACTGCACTGCATCCCCAGTGGAGCCAGTTCACTCTCTGGACTCACTGCACTGCATCCCCAGTGGTGCCAGTGCACTCTCTGGAGTCTCTGCAGTGCATCCCCAGTGGTGCCAGTGCACTCTGTGGACTCACTGTACTGCATCCCCAGTGGTGCCAGTGCACTCTCTGGACTCACTGCACTGCATCCCCAGTGGTGCCAGTGCACTCTCTGGACTCACTGCAGTACATCCCCAATGGTGCCAGTGTACTCTCTGCACTCACTGCAGTGCATCCCCAGTGGTGCCAGTGCACTCTCTGGACTCACTGCAGTGCATCCCCAGTGGTGCCAGTTCACTCTCTGGAGTCACTGTACTGCATCCCCAGTGGTGCCAGTGCACTCTGTGGACTCACTGCACTGCATCCCCAGTGGTGCCAGTGCACTCCCTGGACTAACTGAACTGCATCCCCAATTGATCCAGTGCACTCTCTGGACTCACTGCACTGCATCCCCAGTGGTGCCAGTGCACTCTCTGGACTCACTGCACTGCATCCCCCGTGGTGCCAGTGCACTCTGTGGACTCACTGTACTGCATCCCCAGTGGTGCCAGTGCACTCTCTGGAGTCTCTGCAGTGCATCCCCAGTGGTGCCAGTGCACTCTGTGGACTCACTGTACTGCATCCCCAGTGGTGCCAGTGCACTCTCTGGACTCACAGCACTGCATTCCCAGTGGTGCCAGTGCACTCTCTGGACTCACTGCAGTACATCCCCAATGGTGCCAGTGTACTATCTGCACTCACTGCAGTGCATCCCCAGTGGTGCCAGTGCACTCTCTGGACTCACTGCACTGCATCCCCAGTTGTGCCAGTTCACTCTCTGGAGTCACTGTACTGCATCCCCAGTGGTGCCAGTGCACTCTCTGGACTCACTGCACTGCATCCCCAGTGGAGCCAGTGCACTCTCTGGACTCACTGTAGTGCATCCCCAGTGGTGCCAGTGCACTCTCTGGACTCACTGCAGTGCATCCCCAGTGGTGCCAGTGCACTCTCTACTCACTGTACTGCATCCACAGTGGCGCCAGTGCACTCTCTGTAGTCATTGCGCTGCATCCCCAGTGGTGCCAGTGCACTCTCTGGAGTCACTGCAGTGCATCCCCAGTGGAGCCAGTGCACTCTCTGGACTCACTGCACTGCATCCCCAGTGGTGCCAGTGCACTCTCTGCACTCACTGCACTGCATCCCCAGTGGTGCCAGTGCACTCTCTGTAGTCATTGCGCTGCATCCCCAGTGGTACCAGTGCACTCTCTGGACTCACTGCACAACATCCCCAATTGATCCAGTGCACTCTCTGGAGTCATTTCAGTGCATCCCCAGTGGTGCCAATGCACTCTCTGGACTCACTGCACTGCATCCCCAAGGTGCCAGTGCACTCTCTGCACTCACTACACTGCATCCCCAGTGGTGCCAGTGCACTCTCTGGACTCACTGCAGTGCATCCCCAGTGGTGCCAGTGCACTCTCTGGACTCACAGCAGTGCATTCCCAGTGGTGCCAGTGCACTCTCTGGACTCACTGCAGTGCATCCCCAGTGGTGCCAGTGCACTCTCTGGACTCACTGCACTGCATCCCCAGTGGTGCCAGTGCACTCTCTGGACTCACTGCACTGCATCCCCAGTGGTGCCAGTGCTCTCTCTGGACTCACTGCACTGGAACCCCACGTGGTGCCAGTGCACTCTCTGGACTCACTGCACTGCATCCCCAGTGCTGACAGTGCACTCTCTGGACTCACTGCACTGCATCCCCAGTGGTGCCAGTGCACTCTCTGGACTCACTGCAGTGCATCCCCAGTGGTGCCAGTGCACTCTCTGGACTCACTGCACTGCATTCCCAGTGGTGCCAGTGCACTCTCTGGACTCACTGCAGTGCATCCCCAGTGGTGCCAGTGCACTCTCTGGACTCACTGCACTGCATCTCCAGTGGTGCCAGTGCTCTCTCTGGACTCACTGCACTGCATCCCCAAGTGGTGCCAGTGCACTCTCTGGACTCACTGCACTGCATCACCAGTGGTGCCAGTGCACTCTCTGGACTCACTGCTCTGCATCCCCAGTGGTGCCAGTGCACTCTCTGGACTCACTGCACTGCATCCCCAGTGGTGCCAGTGCACTCTCTGGACTCACTGCTCTGCATCCCCAGTGGTGCCAGTGCACTCTCTGGAGTCACTGCAGTGCTTCTCCAGTGGTGCCAGTGCACTCTCTGGACTCACTGCTCTGCATCCCCAGTGGTGCCAGTGCACTCTCTGGAGTCACTGCAGTGCTTCTCCAGTGGTGCCAGTGCACTCTGTGGACTCACTGCACTGCATCCCCAGTGGTGCCAGTGCACTCTCTGGAGTCTCTGCAGTGCATCCCCAGTGGTGCCAGTGCTCTCTCTGGACTCACTGTACTGCATCCCCAGTGGTGCCAGTGCACTCTCTGGAGTCACTGCAGTGCTTCTCCAGTGGTGCCAGTGCACTCTGTGGACTCACTGCACTGCATCCCCAGTGGTGCCAGTGCACTCTCTGGACTCACTGCTCTGCATCCCCAGTGGTGCCAGTGCTCTCTCTGGACTCACTGCACTGCATCCCCAGTGGTGCCAGTGCTCTCTCTGGACTCACTGCACTGCATCCCCAGTGGTGCCAGTGCACTCTCTGGACTCACTGCACTGCATCACCAGTGGTGCCAGTGCACTCTCTGGACTCACTGCTCTGCATCCCCAGTGGTGCCAGTGCACTCTCTGGAGTCACTGCAGTGCTTCTCCAGTGGTGCCAGTGCACTCTCTGGACTCACTGCACTGCATCCCCAGTGGTGCCGGTGCACTCTCTAGAGTCACTGCAGTGCATCCCCAGTGGTGCCAGTGCACTCTCTGGAGTCTCTGCAGTGCATCCCCAGTGGTGCCAGTGCTCTCTCTGGACTCACTGTACTGCATCACCAGTGGTGCCAGTGCACTCTCTGGACTCTCTGCACTGCATCCCCAGTGGTGCCAGTGCACTCTCTGGACTCACTGCAGTACATCCCCAATGGTGCCAGTGTACTATCTGCACTCACTGCAGTGCATCCCCAGTGGTGCCAGTGCACTCTCTGGACTCACTGCACTGCATCCCCAGTGGTGCCAGTTCACTCTCTGGAGTCACTGTACTGCAACCCCAGTGGTGCCAGTGCACTCTCTGGACTCACTGCACTGCATCCCCAGTGGTGCCAGTGCACCCTCTGGACTAACTGAACTGCATCCCCAATTGATCCAGTGCACTCTCTGGACTCACTGCACTGCATCCCCAGTGGTGCCAGTGCACTCTCTGGAGTCACTGCAGTGCATCCCCAGTGGTGCCAGTGCACTCTGTGGACTCACCGCACTGCATCCAGAGTGGTGCCAGTGCACTCTCTGGAGTCACTGCACTGCATCCCCAGTGGTGCCAGTGCACTCTCTGGACTCACTGCAGTGCATCCCCAGTGGTGCCAGTGCACTCTCTGGTCTAACTGAACTGCATCCCCAATTGATCCAGTGCACTCTCTGGACTCACTGCACTGCATCCCCAGTGGTGCCAGTGCACTCTCTGGACTCACTGTACTGCATCCAGAGTGGTGCCAGTGCACTCTCTGGAGTCACTGCACTGCATCCCCAGTGGTGCCAGTGCACTCTCTGGACTCACTGCAGTGCATCCCCAGTGGTGCCAGTGCACTCTCTGGACTCACTGCACTGCATCCCCAGTGGTGCCAGTTCACTCTCTGTACTCACTGTACTGCATCCCCAGTGGTGCCAGTGCACTCTCTGGACTCACTGCACTGCATCCCCAGTGGTGCCAGTGCACTCTCTGGACTAACTGAACTGCATCCCCAATTGATCCAGTGCACTCTCTGGACTCACTGCACTGCATCCCCAGTGGTGCCAGTGCACTCTCTGGAATCACTGCAGTGCATGCCCAGTGGTGCCAGTACACTCTGTGGACTCACTGTACTGCATCCACAGTGGCGCCAGTGCACTCTCTGGACTCACCGCACTGCATCCAGAGTGGTGCCAGTGCACTCTCTGGACTCACTGCAGTGCATCCCCAGTGGATCCAGTGCACTCTCTGGACTCACTGCAGTGCATCCCCAGTGGTGCCAGTGCACTCTCTGTAGTCATTGCGGTGCATTCCCAGTGGTACCAGTGCACTCTCTGGACTCACTGCACTGCATCCCCAGTGGGGCCAGTGCACTCTTTGGAGTCATTTCAGTGCATCCCCAGTTGTGCCAGTGCACTCTCTGGACTCACTGCAGTGCATCCCCAGTGGTGCCAGTGCACTCTCTGGACTCACTGCAGTGCATCCCCAGTGGTGCCAATGCACTCTCTGGACTCACTGCACTGCATCCCCAAGGTGCCAGTGCACTCTCTGCACTCACTACACTGCATCCCCAGTGGTGCCAGTGCACTCTCTGGACTCACTGCAGTGCATCCACAGTGGTGCCAGTGCACTCTCTGCACTCACTGCAGTGCATCCCCAGTGGTGCCAGTGCACTATCTGGACTCACTGCACTGCATACCCAGTGCTGACAGTGCACTCTCTGGACTCACTGCAGTGCGTCCCCAGTGGTGCCAGTGCACTCTCTGGAGTCACTGCAGTGCATCCCCAGTGGTGCCAGTGCACTCTCTGGACTCACTGTACTGCATCCACAGTGGCGCCAGTGCACTCTCTGGACTCACTGCAGTGCATCCCCAGTGGTGCCAGTGCACTCTCTGGACTCACTGCACTGCATCCCCAGTGGTGCCAGTGCACTCTCTGGACTCACTGCACTGCATCCCCAGTGGTGCCAGTGCACTCTCTGGACTCACAGCACTGCATCCCCAGTGGTGCCAGTGCACTCTCTGTAGTCATTGCGCTGCATCCCCAGTGGTACCAGTGCACTCTCTGGACTCACTGCACTGCATCCCCAGTGGTGCCAGTGCACTCTCTGGAGTCATTTCAGTGCATCCCCAGTGGTGCCAATGCACTCTCTGGACTCACTGCACTGCATCCCCAGTGGTGCCAGTGCACTCTCTGCACTCACTACACTGCATCCCCAGTGGTGCCAGTGCACTCTCTGGACTCACTGCAGTGCATCCCCAGTGGTGCCAGTGCACTCTCTGGACTCACAGCAGTGCATTCCCAGTGGTGCCAGTGCACTCTCTGGACTCACTGCACTGCATCCCCAGTGGTGCCAGTGCACTCTCTGGACTCACTGCAGTGCATCCCCAGTGGTGCCAGTGCACTCTCTGGACTCACTGCACTGCATCCCCAGTGGTGCCAGTGCACTCTCTGGACTCACTGCACTGCATCCCCAGTGGTGCCAGTGCACTCTCTGGAGTCTCTGCAGTGCATCCCCAGTGGTGCCAGTGCACTCTGTGGACTCACTGTACTGCATCCCCAGTGGTGCCAGTGCACTCTCTGGACTCACTGCAGTACATCCCCAATGGTGCCAGTGTACTCTCTGCACTCACTGCAGTGCATCCCCAGTGGTGCCAGTGCACTCTCTGGACTCACTGCAGTGCATCCCCAGTGGTGCCAGTTCACTCTCTGGAATCACTGTACAGCATCCCCAGTGGTGCCAGTGCACTCTCTGGACTCACTGCAGTGCATCCCCAGTGGTGCCAGTGCAATCTCTGGACTAACTGAACTGCATCCCCAGTTGATCCAGTGCACTCTCTGGACTCACCGCGCTGCATCCAGAGTGGTGCCAGTGCACTCTCTGCACTCACTGCAGTGCATCCCCAGTGGTGCCAGTGCACTCTCTGGAGTCACTGCAGTGCATCCCCAGTGGTGCCAGTGCACTCTCTGGACTCACCGCACTGCATCCAGAGTGGTGCCAGTGCACTCTCTGGACTCACTGCACTGCATCCCCAGTGGTGCCAGTGCACTCACTGGACTCACTGCACTGCATCCCCAATGGTGCCAGTGCACTCTCTGGACTCACTGCAGTGCATCCACAGTGGTGCCAGTGCACTCTCTAGAGTCACTGCAGTGCATCCCCAGTGGTGCCAGTGCACTCTCTGGACTCACTGCACTCCATCCCCAGTGGTGCCAGTGTACTCTCTGGACTCACTGCAGTGCATCCCCAGTGGTGCCAGTGCACTCTCTGGACTCACTGCAGTGCATCCCCAGTGGTGCCAGTGCACTCTCTGGACTCACTGCACTGCATCCCCAGTGGTGCCAGTGCACTCTCTGGACTCACTGCAGTGCATCCCCAGTGGTGCCAGTGCACTCTCTGCACTCACTGCACTGCATCCCCAGTGGTGCCACTGCACTCTCTGGACTCACTGCACTGCATCCCCAGTGGTGCCAGTGCACTCTCTGGACTCACTGCACTGCATCCCCAGTGGTGCCAGTGCACTCTCTGGAGTCACTGCACTGCATTCCCAGTGGTGCCAGTGCACTCTCTGGAGTCTCTGCAGTGCATCCCCAGTGGTGCCAGTGCACTCTCAGGACTCACAGCACTGCATTCCCAGTGGTGCCAGTGCACTCTCTGGACTCACTGCAGTACATCCCCAATGGTGCCAGTGTACTCTCTGCACTCACTGCAGTGCATCCCCAGTTGTGCCAGTGCACTCTCTGGACTCACTGCAGTGCATCCCCAGTGGTGCCAGTGCACTCACTGGAGTCACTGTACTGCATCCCCAGTGGTGCCAGTGCACTCTCTGGACTCACTGCACTTCATCCCCAGTGGTGCCAGTGCACTCTCTGGACTAACTGAACTGCATCCCCAATTGATCCAGTGCACTCTCTGGACTCACTGCACTGCATCCCCAGTGGTGCCAGTGCACTCTCTGGAGTCACTGCTGTGCATCCCCAGTGGTGCCAGTGCACTCTCTGGACTCACTGTACTGCATCCCCAGTGGTGCCAGTGCACTCTCTGGACTCACCGCACTGCATCCAGAGTGGTGCCAGTGCACTCTCTGGACTCACTGCAGTGCATCCCCAGTGGTGCCAGTGCACTCTCTGGACTCACTGCAGTGCATCACCAGTGGTGCCAGTGCACTCTCTGGACTCACTGCAGTGCATCCCCAGTGGTGCCAGTGCACTCTATGTAGTCATTGCGCTGCATCCCCAGTGGTGCCAGTGCACTCTCTGGACTCACTGCAGTGCATCCCCAGTGGTGCCAGTGCACTCTCTGGAGTCACTGCAGTGCATCCCCAGTGGTGCCAGTGCACTCTCTGGACTCACTGCACTGCATCCCCAGTGGTGCCAGTGCACTCTCTAGACTCACTGCAGTGCATCCCCAGTGGTGCCAGTGCACTCTCTGGACTCACTGCACTGCATCCCCAGTGGTGCCAGTGCACTCTGTGGACGCACTGTACTGCATCCCCAGTGGTGCCAGTGCACTCTGTGGACTCACTGCACTGCATCCCCAGTGGTGCCAGTGCACTCTCTGCACTCACTGCACTGCATCCCCAGTGGTGCCAGTGTACTCTCTGGACTCACTGCACTGCATCCCCAGTGGAGCCAGTTCACTCTCTGGACTCACTGCACTGCATCCCCAGTGGTGCCAGTGCACTCTCTGGAGTCTCTGCAGTGCATCCCCAGTGGTGCCAGTGCACTCTGTGGACTCACTGTACTGCATCCCCAGTGGTGCCAGTGCACTCTCTGGACTCACTGCACTGCATCCCCAGTGGTGCCAGTGCACTCTCTGGACTCACTGCAGTACATCCCCAATGGTGCCAGTGTACTCTCTGCACTCACTGCAGTGCATCCCCAGTGGTGCCAGTGCACTCTCTGGACTCACTGCAGTGCATCCCCAGTGGTGCCAGTTCACTCTCTGGAGTCACTGTACTGCATCCCCAGTGGTGCCAGTGCACTCTGTGGACTCACTGCACTGCATCCCCAGTGGTGCCAGTGCACTCCCTGGACTAACTGAACTGCATCCCCAATTGATCCAGTGCACTCTCTGGACTCACTGCACTGCATCCCCAGTGGTGCCAGTGCACTCTCTGGAGTCTCTGCAGTGCATCCCCAGTGGTGCCAGTGCACTCTGTGGACTCACTGTACTGCATCCCCAGTGGTGCCAGTGCACTCTCTGGACTCACTGCACTGCATCCCCATGGTGCCAGTGCACTCTCTGGACTCACTGCAGTACATCCCCAATGGTGCCAGTGTACTCTCTGCACTCACTGCAGTGCATCCCCAGTGGTGCCAGTGCACTCTCTGGACTCACTGCAGTGCATCCCCAGTGGTGCCAGTGCACTCTCTGGACTCACAGCACTGCATCCCCAGTGGTGCCAGTGCACTCTCTGGACTCACTGCACTGCATCCCCATGGTGCCAGTGCACTCTCTGCACTCACTGCAGTACATCCCCAATGGTGCCAGTGTACTCTCTGCACTCACTGCAGTGCATCCCCAGTGGTGCCAGTGCACTCTCTGGAGTCACTGCAGTGCATCCCCAGTGGTGCCAGTGCACTCTCTGGACTCACAGCACTGCATCCCCAGTGGTGCCAGTGCACTCTCTGGACTCACTGCACTGCATCCCCAGTGGTGCCAGTGCACTCTCTGGACTCACTGCAGTGCATCCCCAGTGGTGCCAGTGCACTCTCTGGACTCACTGCAGTGCATCCCCAGTGGTGCCAGTGCACTCTCTGGAGTCTCTGTACTGCATCCCCAGTGGTGCCAGTGCACTCTCTGGACTCACTGCACTGCATCCCCAGTGGAGCCAGTGCACTCTCTGGACTCAATGCACTGCATCCCCAGTGGTGCCAGTGCACTCTCTGGAGTCACTGCAGTGCATCCCCAGTGGTGCCAGTGCACTCTCTGGACTCACTGTACTGCATCCACAGTGGCGCCAGTGCACTCTCTGGACTCACTGCAGTGCATCCCCAGTGGTGCCAGTGCACTCTCTGGACTCACTGCACTGCATCCCCAGTGGTGCCAGTGCACTCTCTGGACTCACTGCACTGCATCCCCAGTGGTGCCAGTGCACTCTCTGGACTCACAGCACTGCATCCCCAGTGGTGCCAGTGCACTCTCTGTAGTCATTGCGCTGCATCCCCAGTGGTACCAGTGCACTCTCTGGACTCACTGCACTGCATCCCCAGTGGTGCCAGTGCACTCTCTGGAGTCATTTCAGTGCATCCCCAGTGGTGCCAATGCACTCTCTGGACTCACTGCACTGCATCCCCAGTGGTGCCAGTGCACTCTCTGCACTCACTACACTGCATCCCCAGTGGTGCCAGTGCACTCTCTGGACTCACTGCAGTGCATACCCAGTGGTGCAAGTGCACTCTCTGGACTCACAGCAGTGCATTCCCAGTGGTGCCAGTGCACTCTCTGGACTCACTGCACTGCATCCCCAGTGGTGCCAGTGCACTCTCTGGACTCACTGCAGTGCATCCCCAGTGGTGCCAGTGCAATCTCTGGACTCACTGCACTGCATCCCCAGTGGTGCCAGTGCACTCTCTGGACTCACTGCACTGCATCCCCAGTGGTGCCAGTGCACTCTCTGGAGTCTCTGCAGTGCATCCCCAGTGGTGCCAGTGCACTCTGTGGACTCACTGTACTGCATCCCCAGTGGTGCCAGTGCACTCTCTGGACTCACTGCAGTACATCCCCAATGGTGCCAGTGTACTCTCTGCACTCACTGGAGTGCATCCCCAGTGGTGCCAGTGCACTCTCTGGACTCACTGCAGTGCATCCCCAGTGGTGCCAGTTCACTCTCTGGAATCACTGTACAGCATCCCCAGTGGTGCCAGTGCACTCTCTGGACTCTCTGCAGTGCATCCCCAGTGGTGCCAGTGCAATCTCTGGACTAACTGAACTGCATCCCCAGTTGATCCAGTGCACTCTCTGGACTCACCGCGCTGCATCCAGAGTGGTGCCAGTGCACTCTCTGCACTCACTGCAGTGCATCCCCAGTGGTGCCAGTGCACTCTCTGGAGTCACTGCAGTGCATCCCCAGTGGTGCCAGTGCACTCTCTGGACTCACCGCACTGCATCCAGAGTGGTGCCAGTGCACTCTCTGGACTCACTGCACTGCATCCCCAGTGGTGCCAGTGCACTCTCTGGACTCACTGCACTGCATCCCCAATGGTGCCAGTGCACTCTCTGGACTCACTGCAGTGCATCCACAGTGGTGCCAGTGCACTCTCTAGAGTCACTGCAGTGCATCCCCAGTGGTGCCAGTGCACTCTCTGGACTCACTGCACTGCATCCCCAGTGGTGCCAGTGTACTCTCTGGACTCACTGCAGTGCATCCCCAGTGGTGCCAGTTCACTCTCTGGACTCACTGCACTGCATCCCCAGTGGTGCCAGTGCACTCTCTGGACTCACTGCACTGCATCCCCAGTGGTGCCAGTGCACTCTCTGGACTCACTGCAGTGCATCCCCAGTGGTGCCAGTGCACTCTCTGGACTCACTGCACTGCATCCCCAGTGGTGCCAGTGCACTCTCTGGACTCACTGCAGTGCATCCCCAGTGGTGCCAGTGCACTCTCTGCACTCACTGCACTGCATCCCCAGTGGTGCCACTGCACTCTCTGCACTCACTGCAGTGCATCCCCAGTTGTGCCAGTGCACTCTCTGGACTCACTGCAGTGCATCCCCAGTGGTGCCAGTGCACTCTCTGGACTCACTGCACTGCATCCCCAGTGGTGCCAGTGCTCTCTCTGGACTCACTGCACTGCATCCCCAGTGGTGCCAGTGCACTCTCTGGACTCACTGCACTGCATCACCAGTGGTGCCAGTGCACTCTCTGGAGTCACTGCAGTGCTTCCCCAGTGGTGCCAGTTCACTCTCTGGACTCACTGCACTGCATCCCCAGTGGTGCCAGTGCTCTCTCTGGACTCACTGCACTGCATCCCCAGTGGTGCCAGTGCACTCTCTGGACTCACTGCTCTGCATCCCCAGTGGTGCCAGTGCACTCTCTGGAGTCACTGCAGTGCTTCCCCAGTGGTGCCAGTGCACTCTCTGGACTCACTGCACTGCATCCCCAGTGGTGCCGGTGCACTCTCTAGAGTCACTGCAGTGCATCCCCAGTGGTGCCAGTGCACTCTCTGGAGTCTCTGCAGTGCATCCCCAGTGGTGCCAGTGCACTCTGTGGACTCACTGTACTGCATCCCCAGTGGTGCCAGTGCACTCTGTGGGCTCACTGCACTGCATCCCCAGTGGTGCCAGTGCACTCTCTGGACTCACTGCAGTACATCCCCAATGGTGCCAGTGTACTCTCTGCACTCACTGCAGTGCATCCCCAGTGGTGCCAGTGCACTCTCTGGACTCACTGCAGTGCATCCCCAGTGGTTCCAGTTCACTCTCTGGAGTCACTGTACTGCATCCCCAGTGGTGCCAGTGCACTCTCTGGACTCACTGCACTGCATCCCCAGTAGTGCCAGTGCACCCTCTGGACTAACTGAACTGCATCCCCAATTGATCCAGTGCACTCTCTGGACTCACTGCACTGCATCCCCAGTGGTGCCAGTGCACTCTCTGGACTCACTGCAGTGCATCCCCAGTGGTGCCAGTGCACTCTCTGGTCTAACTGAACTGCATCCCCAATTGATCCAGTGCACTCTCTGGACTCACCGCACTGCATCCAGAGTGGTGCCAGTGCACTCTCTGGACTCACTGCACTGCATCCCCAGTGGTGCCAGTGCACTCTCTGGACTCACTGCAGTGCATCCCCAGTGGTGCCAGTGCACTCTCTGGACTCACTGCACTGCATCCCCAGTGGTGCCAGTTCACTCTCTGGACTCACTGTACTGCATCCCCAGTGGTGCCAGTGCACTCTCTGGACTCACTGCAGTGCATCCCCAGTGGTGCCAGTGCACTCTCTGGACTAACTGAACTGCATCCCCAATTCATCCAGTGCACTCTCTGGACTCACTGCACTGCATCCCCAGTGGTGCCAGTGCACTCTCTGGAGTCACTGCAGTGCATGCCCAGTGGTGCCAGTGCACTCTGTGGACTCACTGTACTGCATCCACAGTGGCGCCAGTGCACTCTCTGGACTCACCGCACTGCATCCAGAGTGGTGCCAGTGCACTCTCTGGACTCACTGCACTGCATCCCCAGTGGTGCCAGTGCACTCTCTGGAGTCATTGCGGTGCATTCCCAGTGGTACCAATGCACTCTCTGGACTCACTGTACTGCATCCCCAGTGGTGCCAGTGCACTCTTTGGAGTCATTTCAGTGCATCCCCAGTTGTGCCAGTGCACTCTATGGACTCACTGCAGTGCATCCCCAGTGGTGCCAGTGCACTCTCTGGACTCACTGCAGTGCATCCCCAGTGGTGCCAATGCACTCTCTGGACTCACTGCACTGCATCCCCAAGGTGCCAGTGCACTCTCTGCACTCACTACACTGCATCCCCAGTGGTGCCAGTGCACTCTCTGGACTCACTGCAGTGCATCCCCAGTGGTGCCAGTACACTCTCTGGAATCACTGCACTGCATCCCCAGTGGTGCCAGTGCACTATCTGGACTCACTGTACTGCATACCCAGTGCTGACAGTGCACTCTCTGGACTCACTGCAGTGCATCCCCAGTGGTGCCAGTGCACTCTCTAGAGTCACTGCAGAGCATCCCCAGTGGTGCCAGTGCACTCTCTGGAATCACTGCACTGCATCCCCAGTGGTGCCAGTGCACTCTGTGGACTCACTGTACTGCATCCCTAGTGGTGCCAGTGCACTCTCTGGAGTCTCTGCAGTGCATCCCCAGTGGTGCCAGTGCACTCTGTGGACTCACTGTACTGCATCCCCAGTGGTGCCAGTGCACTCTCTGGACTCACAGCACTGCATTCCCAGTGGTGCCAGTGCACTCTCTGGACTCACTGCAGTACATCCCCAATGGTGCCAGTGTACTATCTGCACTCACTGCAGTGCATCCCCAGTGGTGCCAGTGCACTCTCTGGACTCACTGCAGTGCATCCCCAGTGGTGCCAGTTCACTCTCTGGAGTCACTGTACTGCATCCCCAGTGGTGCCAGTGCACTCTCTGGACTCACTGCACTGCATCCCCAGTGGAGCCAGTGCACTCTCTGGACTCACTGTAGTGCATCCCCAGTGGTGCCAGTGCACTCTCTGGACTCACTGCAGTGCATCCCCAGTGGTGCCAGTGCACTCTCTGGACTCACTGTACTGCATCCACAGTGGCGCCAGTGCACTCTCTGTAGTCATTGCACTGCATCCCCAGTGGTGCCAGTGCACTCTCTGGACTCACTGCAGTGCATCCCCAGTGGAGCCAGTGCACTCTCTGGACTCACTGCACTGCATCCCCAGTGGTGCCAGTGCACTCTCTGCACTCACTGCACTGCATCCCCAGTGGTGCCAGTGCACTCTCTGTAGTCATTGCGCTGCATCCCCAGTGGTACCAGTGCACTCTCTGGACTCACTGCACAACATCCCCAATTGATCCAGTGCACTCTCTGGAGTCATTTCAGTGCATCCCCAGTGGTGCCAATGCACTCTCTGGACTCACTGCACTGCATCCCCAAGGTGCCAGTGCACTCTCTGCACTCACTACACTGCATCCCCAGTGGTGCCAGTGCACTCTCTGGACTCACTGCACTGCATCCCCAGTGGTGCCACTGCACTCTCTGGACTCACTGCAGTGCATCCCCAGTGGTGCCAGTGCACTCTCTGGACTCACTGCACTGCATTCCCAGTGGTGCCAGTGCACTCTCTGGACTCACTGCAGTGCATCCCCAGTGGTGCCAGTGCACTCTCTGGACTCACTGCACTGCATCTCCAGTGGTGCCAGTGCTCTCTCTGGACTCACTGCACTGCATCACCAGTGGTGCCAGTGCACTCTCTGGACTCACTGCACTGCATCACCAGTGGTGCCAGTGCACTCTCTGGACTCACTGCTCTGCATCCCCAGTGGTGCCAGTGCACTCTCTGGACTCACTGCACTGCATCACCAGTGGTGCCAGTGCACTCTCTGGACTCACTGCTCTGCATCCCCAGTGGTGCCAGTGCACTCTCTGGAGTCACTGCAGTGCTTATCCAGTGGTGCCAGTGCACTCTCTGGACTCACTGCACTGCATCCCCAGTGGTGCCGGTGCACTCTCAAGAGTCACTGCAGTGCATCCCCAGTGGTGCCAGTGCACTCTCTGGAGTCTCTGCAGTGCATCCCCAGTGGTGCCAGTGCTCTCTCTGGACTCACTGTACTGCATCACCAGTGGTGCCAGTGCACTCTCTGGACTCACTGCACTGCATCCCCAGTGGTGCCAGTGCACTCTCTGGACTCACTGCAGTACATCCCCAATGGTGCCAGTGTACTCTCTGCACTCACTGCAGTGCATCCCCAGTGGTGCCAGTGCACTCTCTGGACTCACTGCAGTGCATCCCCAGTGGTGCCAGTTCACTCTCTGGAGTCACTGTACTGCATCCCCAGTGGTGCCAGTGCACTCTCTGGACTCACTGCACTGCATCCCCAGTGGTGCCAGTGCACCCTCTGGACTAACTGAACTGCATCCCCAATTGATCCAGTGCACTCTCTGGACTCACTGCACTGCATCCCCAGTGGTGCCAGTGCACTCTCTGGAGTCACTGCAGTGCATCCCCAGTGGTGCCAGTGCACTCTGTGGACTCACCGCACTGCATCCAGAGTGGTGCCAGTGCACTCTCTGGACTCACTGCACTGCATCCCCAGTGGTGCCAGTGCACTCTCTGGACTCACTGCACTGCATCCCCAGTGGTGCCAGTGCACTCTCTGGTCTAACTGAACTGCATCCCCAATTGATCCAGTGCACTCTCTGGACTCACTGCACTGCATCCCCAGTGGTGCCAGTGCACTCTCTGGAGTCACTGCAGTGCATCCACAGTGGCGCCAGTGCACTCTCTGGACTCACCGCACTGCATCCAGAACGGTGCCAGTGCACTCTCTGGACTCACTGCACTGCATCCCCAGTGGTGCCAGTGCACTCTCTGGACTCACTGCAGTGCATCCCCAGTGGTGCCAGTGCACGCTCTGGGCTCACTGCACTGCATCCCCAGTGGTGCCAGTTCACTCTCTGGACTCACTGTACTGCATCCCCAGTGGTGCCAGTGCACTCTCTGGACTCACTGCACTGCATCCCCAGTGGTGCCAGTGCACTCTCTGGACTAACTGAACTGCATCCCCAATTGATCCAGTGCACTCTCTGGACTCACTGCACTGCATCCCCAGTGGTGCCAGTGCACTCTCTGGAGTCACTGCAGTGCATGCCCAGTGGTGCCAGTACACTCTGTGGACTCACTGTACTGCATCCACAGTGACGCCAGTGCACTCTCTGGACTCACCGCACTGCATCCAGAGTCGTGCTTGTGCACTCTCTGGACTCACTGCAGTGCATCCCCGGTGGTGCCAGTGCACTCTCTGGACTCACTGCACTGCATCCCCAGTGGTGCCAGTGCACTCTCTGTAGTCATTGCGGTGCATTCCCAGTGGTACCAGTGCACTCTCTGGACTCACTGCACTGCATCCCCAGTGGGGCCAGTGCACTCTTTGGAGTCATTTCAGTGCATCCCCAGTTGTGCCAGTGCACTCTCTGGACTCACTGCAGTGCATCCCCAGTGGTGCCAGTGCACTCTCTGGACTCACTGCAGTGCATCCCCAGTGGTGCCAATGCACTCTCTGGGCTCACTGCACTGCATCCCCAAGGTGCCAGTGCACTCTCTGCACTCACTACACTGCATCCCCAGTGGTGCCAGTGCACTCTCTGGACTCACTGCAGTGCATCCCCAGTGGTGCCAGTGCACTCTCTGGAATCACTGCACTGCATCCCCAGTGGTGCCAGTGCACTATCTGGACTCACTGCACTGCATACCCAGTGCTGACAGTGCACTCTCTGGACTCACTGCACTGCATCCCCAGTGGTGCCAGTGCACTCTCTAGAGTCACTGCAGAGCATCCCCAGTGGTGCCAGTGCACTCTCTGGAATCACTGCAGTGCATCCCCAGTGGTGCCAGTGCACTCTGTGGACTCACTGCACTGCATCCCCAGTGGTGCCAGTGCACTCTCTGGAGTCTCTGCAGTGCATCCCCAGTGGTGCCAGTGCACTCTGTGGACTCACTGTACTGCATCCCCAGTGGTGCCAGTGCACTCTCTGGACTCACAGCACTGCATTCCCAGTGGTGCCAGTGCACTCTCTGGACTCACTGCAGTACATCCCCAATTGTGCCAGTGTACTCTCTGCACTCACTGCAGTGCATCCCCAGTGGTGCCAGTGCACTCTCTGGACTCACTGCACTGCATCCCCAGTTGTGCCAGTTCACTCTCTGGAGTCACTGTACTGCATCCCCAGTGGTGCCAGTGCACTCTCTGGACTCACTGCACTGCATCCCCAGTGGAGCCAGTGCACTCTCTGGACTCAATGCACTGCATCCCCAGTGGTGCCAGTGCACTTTCTGGAGTTACTGCACTGCATCCCCAGTGGTGCCAGTGCACTCTCTGGACTCACTGTACTGCATCCACAGTGGCGCCAGTGCACTCTCTGTAGTCATTGCGCTGCATCCCCAGTGGTGCCAGTGCACTCTCTGGACTCACTGCACTGCATCCCCAGTGGTGCCAGTGCACTCTCTGGACTCACTGCAGTGCATCCCCAGTGGTGCCAGTTCACTCTCTGGAGTCACTGTACTGCATCCCCAGTGGTGCCAGTGCACTCTGTGGACTCACTGCACTGCATCCCCAGTGGTGCCAGTGCACTCTCTGGACTCACTGCACTGCATCCCCAATTGATCCAGTGCACTCTCTGGACTCACTGCACTGCATCCCCAGTGGTGCCAGTGCACTCTCTGGAGTCTCTGCAGTGCATCCCCAGTGGTGCCAGTGCACTCTGTGGACTCACTGTACTGCATCCCCAGTGGTGCCAGTGCACTCTCTGGACTCACTGCACTGCATCCCCATGGTGCCAGTGCACTCTCTGGACTCACTGCAGTACATCCCCAATGGTGCCAGTGTACTCTCTGCACTCACTGCAGTGCATCCCCAGTGGTGCCAGTGCACTCTCTGGACTCACTGCAGTGCATCCCCAGTGGTGCCAGTGCACTCTCTGGACTCACAGCACTGCATCCCCAGTGGTGCCAGTGCACTCTCTGGACTCACTGCACTGCATCCCCATGGTGCCAGTGCACTCTCTGGACTCACTGCAGTACATCCCCAATGGTGCCAGTGTACTCTCTGCACTCACTGCAGTGCATCCCCAGTGGTGCCAGTGCACTCTCTGGAGTCACTGCAGTGCATCCCCAGTGGTGCCAGTGCACTCTCTGGACTCACAGCACTGCATCCCCAGTGGTGCCAGTGCACTCTCTGGACTCACTGCACTGCATCCCCAGTGGTGCCAGTGCACTCTCTGGACTCACTGCAGTGCTTCCCCATTGGTGCCAGTGCACTCTCTGGACTCACTGCAGTGCATCCCCAGTGGTGCCAGTGCACTCTCTGGAGTCTCTGTACTGCATCCCCAGTGGTGCCAGTGCACTCTCTGGACTCACTGCACTGCATCCCCAGTGGAGCCAGTGCACTCTCTGGACTCAATGCACTGCATCCCCAGTGGTGCCAGTGCACTCTCTGGAGTCACTGCAGTGCATCCCCAGTGGTGCCAGTGCACTCTCTGGACTCACTGTACTGCATCCACAGTGGCGCCAGTGCACTCTCTGGACTCACTGCAGTGCATCCCCAGTGGTGCCAGTGCACTCTCTGGACTCACTGCACTGCATCCCCAGTGGTGCCAGTGCACTCTCTGGACTCACTGCACTGCATCCCCAGTGGTGCCAGTGCACTCTCTGGACTCACAGCACTGCATCCCCAGTGGTGCCAGTGCACTCTCTGTAGTCATTGCGCTGCATCCCCAGTGGTACCAGTGCACTCTCTGGACTCACTGCACTGCATCCCCAGTGGTGCCAGTGCACTCTCTGGAGTCATTTCAGTGCATCCCCAGTGGTGCCAATGCACTCTCTGGACTCACTGCACTGCATCCCCAGTGGTGCCAGTGCACTCTCTGCACTCACTACACTGCATCCCCAGTGGTGCCAGTGCACTCTCTGGACTCACTGCAGTGCATACCCAGTGGTGCAAGTGCACTCTCTGGACTCACAGCAGTGCATTCCCAGTGGTGCCAGTGCACTCTCTGGACTCACTGCACTGCATCCCCAGTGGTGCCAGTGCACTCTCTGGACTCACTGCAGTGCATCCCCAGTGGTGCCAGTGCACTCTCTGGACTCACTGCACTGCATCCCCAGTGGTGCCAATGCACTCTCTGGACTCACTGCACTGCATCCCCAGTGGTGCCAGTGCACTCTCTGGAGTCTCTGCAGTGCATCCCCAGTGGTGCCAGTGCACTCTCTGGACTCACTGCACTGCATCCCCAGTGGTGCCAATGCACTCTCTGGACTCACTGCACTGCATCCCCAGTGGTGCCAGTGCACTCTCTGGAGTCTCTGCAGTGCATCCCCAGTGGTGCCAGTGCACTCTCTGGACTCACTGCACTGCATCCCCAGTGGTGCCAGTGCACTCTCTGGACTCACTGCAGTGCATCCCCAGTGGTGCCAGTGCACTCTCTGGACTCACTGCACTGCATCCCCAGTGGTGCCAATGCACTCTCTGGACTCACTGCACTGCATCCCCAGTGGTGCCAGTGCACTCTCTGGAGTCTCTGCAGTGCATCCCCAGTGGTGCCAGTGCACTCTGTGGACTCACTGTACTGCATCCCCAGTGGTGCCAGTGCACTCTGTGGACTCACTGCAGTACATCCCCAATGGTGCCAGTGTACTCTCTGCACTCACTGCAGTGCATCCCCAGTGGTGCCAGTTCACTCTCTGGAATCACTGTACAGCATCCCCAGTGGTGCCAGTGCACTCTCTGGACTCTCTGCAGTGCATCCCCAGTGGTGCCAGTGCAATCTCTGGACTAACTGAACTGCATCCCCAGTTGATCCAGTGCACTCTCTGGACTCACCGCGCTGCATCCAGAGTGGTGCCAGTGCACTCTCTGCACTCACTGCAGTGCATCCCCAGTGGTGCCAGTGCACTCTCTGGAGTCACTGCAGTGCATCCCCACTGGTGCCAGTGCACTCTCTGGACTCACCGCACTGCATCCAGAGTGGTGCCAGTGCACTCTCTGGACTCACTGCACTGCATCCCCAGTGGTGCCAGTGCACTCTCTGGACTCACTGCACTGCATCCCCAGTGGTGCCGGTACACTCTCTAGAGTCACTGCAGTGCATCCCCAGTGGTGCCAGTGCACTCTCTGGAGTCTCTGTAGTGCATCTCCAGTGGTGCCAGGGCACTCTCTGGACTCACTGCACTGCATCCCCTGTGGTGCGAGGGCACTCTCTGGACTCACTGCAGTGCATCCCCAGTGGTGCCAGTGCACTCTGTGGACTCACTGTACTGCATCCCCAGTGGTGCCAGTGCACTCTCTGGACTCACTGCAGTGCATCCCCAGTGGTGCCAGTTCACTCTCTGGAGTCACTGCAGTGCATCCCCAGTGGTGCCAGTGCACTCTCTGGACTCACTGCACTGCATCCCCAGTGGTGCCAGTGCACTCTCTGGAGTCACTGCACTGCATCCACAGTGGTGTCAGTGCACTCTCTGGACTCACTGCACTGCATCCCCAGTGGTGCCAGTGCACTCTCTGGACTCACTGCAGTGCATCCCCAGTGGTGCCAGTGCACTCTGTGGACTCACTGTACTGCATCCCCAGGGTGCCAGTGCACTCTCTGGACTCACCGCACTGCATCCAGAGTGGTGCCAGTGCAGTCTCTGGACTCACTGCACTGCATCCCCAGTGGTGCCAGTGCACTCTCTGGACTCACTGCAGTGCATTCCCAGTGGTGCCAGTGCACTCTCTGGACTCACTGCACTGCATCCCAAGTGGTGCCAGTGCACTCTCTGGACTCACAGCACTGCATCCCCAGTGGTGCCAGTGCACTCTCTGTAGTCATTGCGCTGCATCCCCAGTGGTGCCAGTGCAATCTCTGGACTCTCTGCACTGCATCCCCAGTGGTGCCAGTGCACTCTATGGACTCACTGCACTGCATCCCCAGTGGTGCCAGTGCACTCTCTGGACTCACTGCAGTGCATCCC